>NC_072396.2:58173939-58476969 GCF_028885625.2 Pongo pygmaeus | reverse complement strand
CTGTGCTAGCAATGAGCGAGACTCCGTGGGCGTAGGACCCTCCGAGCCAGGTGAGGGATATAATCTCCTGGTGTGCCATTTTTTAAGCCCGTTGGAAAACCACAGTATTAGGCTGTGAGTGACCCGATTTTCCTGGTGCCATCTGTCACCCCTTTCTTTGACTAGGAAAGGGAATTCCATGACCCCTTGCACTTCCCAGGTGAGGTGATGCCTCACCCTGCTTCAGCTCACACACTGCGCTGCACCCACTGTCCTGTGCCTACTGTCTGGCACTCCCCAGTGAGATGAACCTGGTACCTCAGTTGGAAATGCAGAAATCAACCATCTTCTGTGTTGCTCATGCTGGGAGCTGTAGACTGGAGCAGTTCCTCTTCAGCCAAGTTGACTCCTCTCCCCTCCAATTGTAAAGACCATCAAGGCTAGGAAGAAACTGCATCAACTAACCAGCAAAATAACCAGCTAACATCATAATGACAGGACCAAATTCACATGTAATAATATTAACTTTAAATATAAATAGGCTAAATGCTCCAATTAAAAGACACAGACTGGCAAATTGGATAAAGAGTCAAGACCCATCAGTGTGTTGTATTCAGGAAACACATTTCATGTGCAGAGACACACATAGGCTCAAAATAAAGGGATGGAGGAAGATCTACCAAGCAAATGGAAAACAAAAATGGCAGGGGTTGCAATCCTCGTCTCTGATAACACAGACTTTAAACCAACAAAGATCAAAGAGAAAAAGAAGGCCATTACATAATGGAAAAGGAATCAATTCAACGAGAAGAGTGAACTATCCTAAATATATATGCATCTAATACAGGAGCACCCAGATTCATAAAGCAAATCTTTAGTCACCTACAAAGAGACTTAGACTCCCACACAATAATAATGGGAGACTTTAACATCCCACTGTCAACATTGGACAGATCAACGAGACAGAAAGTTAACAAGGATATCCAGGAATTGAAATCAGCTCTGCACCAAGTGGACCTAATAGACATCTACAGAACTCTCCAACCCAAATCAACAGAATATACATTCTTTTCAGCACCACACCACACCTACTCCAAAATTGACCACATAGTTGGAAGTAAATCACTCCTCAGTTAATGTAAAAGAACAGAAATTATAAGAAACTGTCTCTCAGACCACAGTGCAATCAAACTAGAACTCAGGATTAAGAAACTCACTCAAAACCACTCAACTACATGGAAACTGAACAACCTGCTCCTGAATGACTACTGGGTAAATACTGAAATGAAGGCAGAAATAAAGATGTTCTTTGAAACCAATGAGAACAAAGACACAACATACCAGAATCACTGGGACACATTCAAAGCAGTGTGTAGAGGGAAATTTATAGCACTAAATGCCCACAAGAGAAAGCAGGAAAGATCTAAAATTGACACCCTAACATCGCAATTAAAAGAACTAGAAAAGCAAGAGCAAATGCATTCAAAAGCTAGCAGAAGGAAAGAAATAACTAAGATCAGAGGAGAACTGAAGGAAATAGACACAAAATACCTTTCAAAAAATCAATGAATCCAGGAGCTGGTTTTTTGAAAAGATCAATAAAATTGATAGACTGCTAGCAAGACTAATAAAGAAGAAAAGAGAGAAGAATCAAACAGCTGCAATAAAAAATGATAAAGGAGATATCACCACCAATACCACAGAAATAAAAACTACCATCAGAGAATACTATAAATACCTCTATGCAAATAAATTAGAAAGTCTAGAAGAAATGGATAAATTCCTCGACACATACATCCTCCCAAGACTAAACCAGGAAGAAGCTGAATCTCTGAATAGACCAATAACAGGCTCTGAAATTAAGGCAATAATCAATAGCTTACCAACCCAAAAAAAGTCCAGGACCACATGGAATCACAGCTGAATTCTACCAGAGGTAAAAAGAGGAGCTGGTACCATTCCTTCTGAAACTATTCCAATCAATAGAAAAAGAGGGAATCCTCCTTAACTCATTTTATGAGGCCAGCATCATCCTGATACCCAAGCCTGGCAGAGACACAATAAAGAGAATTTTAGAGCAATATCCTTGATGAACATTGATGCAAAAATCCTCAATAAAATACTGGCAAACCAAATCCAGCAGCACATTAAAAAGCTTATCCACCTTGATCAAGTGGGCTTCATCCCTGGGATGCAAGGCTGGTTCAACATAGGAAAATCAATAAATGTAATCCAACATATAAACAGAAACAAAGACAAAAACCACATGATTATCTCAATAGATGCAGAAAAGGTATTTGACAAAACTCAACAACCCTTCATGCTAAAAACTCTCAATAAATTTGGTGTTGATGTGATGTATCTCAAAATAATAAGATCTATTTATGACAAACCCACAGCCAATATCATACTGAATGGGCAAAAACTGGAAGCATTCCCTTTGAAAATGGGCACAAGACAGGGATGCCCCCTCTCACCACTTCTATTCAACATAGTGTTGAAAGTTCTGGCCAGGGCAATCAGGCAGGAGAAGGAAATAAAGGGTATTCAAATAGGAAAAGAGGAAGTCAAATTGTCCCTGTTTGTAGATGACATGATTGTATATCTAGAAAACCCCGTTGTCTCAGCCCAAAATCTCCTCAAACTGATAAGCAACTTCAGCAAAGTCTCAGGATACAAAATCAATGTGCAAAAATCAGAAGCATTCTTATACACCAATAACAGACAAACAAAAAGCCAAATCATGAGTGAACTCCCATTCACAATTGCTTCAAAGAGAATATAATACCTAGGAATCCAATTTACAAGAGATGTGAAGGACCTCTTCAAGGAGAACTACAAACCACTGCTCAAGGAAATAAAAGAGGATACAAACAAATGGAAGAACATTCCATGATCATGGGTAGGAATAATCAATATCGTGAAGATGGCCACACCGCCCAAGGTAATTTATAGGTTCAATGCCATCCCCATCAAGCTAACAATGACTTTCTTCACAGAATTGGAAAAAGCTACTTTAAAGTTCATATGGAACCAAAAAAGAGCCCGCATCACCAAGTAAATCCTAAGCCAGAATAACGAAGCTGGAGGCATCACACTACCTGTCTTCAAACTATACTACAAGGCTACAGTAACCAAAACAGCATGGTACTGGTACCAAAACAGAGATATAGACCAATGAAACAGAACAGAGCCCTCAGAAATAATGCCGCATATCTACAACCATCTGATCTTTGACAAACCTGAGAAAAACAAGCAATGGGGAAAGGATTTCCTATTTAATAAATGGTGCTGGGAAAACTGGCTAGCCATATGTAGAAAGCTGAAACTGGATCCCTTCCTTACACCTTATACAAAAATTAATTCAAGATGGATTAAAGACTTAAATGTTAGACCTAAAAACATAAAAACCCTGGAAGAAAACCTAGGCAATACCATTCACTACATAGGCATGGGCAAGGACTTCATGTCTAAAACACCAAAAGCAATGGCAACAAAAGCCAAAATTGACAAATGGGATCTAATTAAACTCAAGAGCTTCTGCACAGCAAAAGAAACTGCAGTAAGAGTCAACAGGCAACCTACAGAATGGAAGAAAATTTTTGCAACCTACTCATCTGACAAAGGGCTAATATCCAGAATCTACAATGAACTCAAACAAATTTACAAGAAAAAAACAAAGAACCCCATCAAAAACTGGGCAAAGGATGTGAACAGACACTTCTCAAAAGAAGACATTTATGCAGCCAAAAACACATGAAAAAATGCTCATCATCACTGGCCATCAGAGAAATGCAAATCAAAACCACAATGAGATACCATCTCACACCAGTTAGAATGGTGATCATTAAAAAGTCAGGAAACAACAGATGCTGGAGAGGACGTGGAGAAATAGGAACACTTTTACACTGTTGGTGGGACTGTGTACTAGTTCAATCACTGTGGAAGTCAGTGTGATGATTCCTCAGAGATGTAGAACTAAAAATACCATTTGACCCAGCCATCCCATTACTGGGTATATACTCAAAGGATTATAAATCATGCTGTTAAAAAGACACATGCACACATATGTTTATTGTGGCACTATTCACAATAACAAAGACTATGAACCACCTAAATGTCCAACAACCATAGACGGGATTAAGAAAATGTGGCACATATACATGATGGAATACTATGCAGCCATAAAAAATGATGAGTTCATGTCCTTTGTAGGGACATGGATGAAGCTGGAAACCATCATTCTCAGCAAACTATCACAAGGAGAAAAAAAACCAACACTGCATGTTCTTACTCATAGGTGGGAATTGAACAATGAGAACACTTGGACACAGGAAGGGGAACATCACACACAGGGGACTGTTTTGGAGTGGGGGGCGGGGGGAGGGATAGCATTAGGAGATATACCTAGTGCTAAATGACGAGTTAATGGGTGCAGCACACCAACATGGCACATGTATACATATGTAACAAACCTGCACGTTGCACACATGTACCCTAAAACTTAAAGTATAATAATAATAAAAAAATACTTAAAGACATTTATTTACATCTTTAAAAGGGAAATTATTTTGAGAAACATCAAAACAGGATAGAATACTTAACAGGCCAATTTATATAATAAAATAGGCAATAATAACATACATGTTTTTGCAAGCATAAATACAAAGGTATACAAATATCAGTCACATAGGAATAAGTTATGAGCAAATGAACCACATTCGTGAAGAAATAGATCAAAAAGAAAAATGTATAAATGCATGTCACTATAGTTTCTAATTATAATGATGATCATTTGAATACTGTGACTCTAAAATTTAAACAAAGAGGAAAGAAACACGAAAAGGTGACTCACCAGTCAGGACAGATTTATTTTAGAGAAAACAAACCTGAGAGGCGCCTTCTGGCCGAATTCGGTCAGGGGTACACTCTCTTGAAGACTAAGAGCTTTTAAGGATTCAGGGTGGGAGAGTTTATCGGAGGCTTCGACTTCTTCTTTGTTTCTTTTCTTTTTTTAATTAATTAATTAATTATTTATTTATTATTATTATTATACTTTAAGTTTTAGGGTACATGTGCACAACGTGCAGGTTTGTTACATATGTATACATGTGCCATGTTGGTGTGCTGTACCCATTAACTCGTCATTTAGCACTAGGTATATCTCCTAATGCTATCCCTCCCCCCCTCCCCCCACCACACAACAGTCCCCGGTGTGTGATGTTCCCCTTCCTGTGTCCATGTGTTCTCAATGTTCAATTCCCACCTATGAGTGAGAAGATGCGTTGTTTGGTTTTTGGTCCTTCTGTTTCTTTGTTGTGCTTATCTGGGAGGGAGAGTCGTGTGCCTGTTCCCATACATCTTCCTGCAGCTGTGGGCATATCCTCCAAGTCTGCTTTTTGCTTCCCTATCTTAGTGCACCTGAAGGGAATGGAATGTGCTTATTAAGGCCCACTTTTTTACTGGGGCCCATTGTATGAGGGTGAAGTTTGGCAGTTACTCAATACACTTTTCCCCCACCTCCCACTGTGCCCAAGCTGTTTTATTTGTGTTTTACTGTCTGCTCTTTCTGGCTGCTTGTAGTTAGAAGACAAGTGTTTTCCTTGAAAGGTATGAGGCTAGAAAGGGACTTGGAATTTAAAATGGCGGTGTTTGTCTGAGATGATGGTGTTCCTGCTCTATCAGGGATGAGCAACATAAGTCTTTTTATTAGATTGATCAAAAACCATAAAGGGTCACCACTGCATATGCACTGGCCCCAAACAGCTGAGATCTCCAGGTATTTTGTCTTTTGGAAATGCAGATGTCCAAAAATAACTTATCTTTATTTATTGAAGAAATTTCAACATTTTTACATTGGGTACCAGGGAAGCCAATGGTGTAACTCTCAGTCCAAGCCTGAAAGCCTCTTAACTCCAGTGACTAATGGTGTAAATCTTGTAGTGTAAAGGTCAGCGAGCCTGCAGTTCTGATGTCAAAGACAGCAAAAGAAATATCTACAGGCTTGCTCTCAGAAAGAGACCAATTTGCCTTTTGTAATTGTTCTTTCTGGGCTCCCAGCTATCTGGATGCTGCCCATCAGTATTGAGGGCAGGTCTTCCCCATGTAGTCCACTAAGACTCACATACTAATCTCCTCAGGAAACACTCTAATAGATACACCCCAAATAATGCTTTACCAGGTTTCTAGGTATCCCTTAATCTCTAGATTACCTAAATTTACATCCACAAGTCCACCATGGCATGTCTTTAAACTGTACCTAATTTCCAAATAAAGGAAATAACAAGGTAATATTTCTGCCTAACATGATGCAGCTATCCTGGGATTCTGGTTTTCAGGAATTTAGACTTTTAAGTATTTTAGACTTTCAGGATTTAGACATTAGGAATTTTAATCTTTTGGGATTTCAACATTCAAGATTAGGGTGTTTGGGATTTTGTCTTTAGGGGACCCAAACTTATGAATAAGGCTTCAATGAACATCAAAGTAGAGCTATACCTTTGAAATCCTATCCTTAGTTATTTTCAATATATACCCAGAAAAGAGATTGCTGGATTAAATGTTAATTCTATTTCTTAAATTTTTAGGAATGTCCACAATGTCCTTCATAGTGGCTGCACCAATTGATTAATAGATTCCTGCCAACAGTGTGCAAGGGTTCCCTTTTCTCTACCGCCTCACCAACAGTTGTTATCTGTTGGGTTTTTTGTTTGTTTATAATAGCCATTGTAACAGATGTGAGTTGATAGGTCAAATAAATAACCTGATTTTTAAAATGGGCAAATAACTTGAATAGATATTTCACCAAAGAAGATACAAATGACCAACAGGCACATGAAAGTGTGCTCAACATTACTAATAATCAGGGAAACATATGTGTTCTTGAGCTGTAGTGATGATATTGATCTAACCAAATATTTACAGTTTCTCATTTCTTACCCTCTACTTTGTCTTTGATCCAGATTGAGTCAAGCTTGTCAGCTTCCTTCAGGCCCCTGAACTCTGCTTGCCCCAAAGTCTGGGAAAACACAAAAAGTGTAATGTACCCCTTTCTCAGTTTCTTCAGGCAATCACTTAACACAGAGAGACAGTTTTCTTGTCAGATTCCATTGGTTAATTCCTGTTACTTGCTCAATGTCTTTTTAAAAGTTTCTGGAAATCTTTGCTTCCTTCTCCTTACCTGATAAAACAAAAGCCTTTTTCTGTTACATTTTGAGACCCTTGCTGATTTCCAAGATTGGAGTGGTCTCCCTGTTGCAATATACTTTCCTCTGAATAAAGTTATTCCCTATGTTGGGAATTATTTTTATTTGAAAGCTTTCTGAAGCCTTAGCTCTAATGGAGCCATGACCAACCCTTGCACCTCACTGTTATTACCCAGATATAAATGCGGCTTTGTGGGCCCTTTGTGTCCTTTTGGCTGGGAAATAGGGATTTACAATGGTAAATTACAACTCCTAATCCAGTGCTCTGGTCATTTGTCTGTTGTAACATCATAGAGAGTTACTTTCTGTTATTGGGCTTCTTCCTGTTTTCTTTTCTGTTTGAGCAGGACACTTATTGGTACTTCTATTCAAGTGAAACTGTTTGTGGATGGAAGTCATCTTTGTTCTTCACAAGTAGGGAATTACTCCCTGATACACGTTGAATATTTGTCTCCACACAAGTCTCTTGTTGAAATGTAGTCCCCAATATTGATAGTAAGGCCTTGTGGGAGGTGTTTGGATCATGGAGGCAGATCCCTCATGAATGGCTTGGGGCATCCCTTTGGTGATGATGAGAGTGAGCTCTCACTCTGAGAGTTCACATGAGATCTAGTCATTTATTTATTTTTATTATTATTTTCATTGTTTTTGAGATGGAGTTCCACTCTTGTTGCCGAGGCTGGAGTGCAGTGATGCAATCTCGGCTCACTGCAACTTCTGCCTCCTGGGTTCAAGTGATTCTCCTTCCTCAGCCTCCTGATTAGCTGGGATTACAGGTGCCCACCACCACGCCTGGCTAATTTTTTTTTTTTTTTGTATTTTTAGTAGAGATGGGGTTTCACCATGTTGGCCAGGCTGGTCTCAAACTCCTGACCTCAGATGATCCACCCGCCTCGGCCTCCCAAAGTGCTGGGATTACAGTCATGGGCTACTGTGCCTGGCAATATTTTTTTAAGTTTGTAAATTTTCTATTTTTTTTGAGACAGAGTCTTCCTCTGTCACCCAGGCTGGAGTGCAGTGGCACAATCTGAGCTCACTGCAACCTCTGCCTCTCAGGTTCAAGAGATTCTCATGCCTCAGCCTTGCAAGGAGCTGGGATTACAGGCATTCACAACCACACCCTGCTACTTTTAGTATTTTTAGTAGAGATGGTGTCTCACCATGTTAGCCAGGCTGGTCTTGAACTCCTGGCCTCAAATGATCTGCCTGCCTTGGCTTGGCCTCCCAAAATGCTGGGATTACAGTCATGAGCCACAACACCCGGCCTAGATCTAGTCATTTAAAAGTGTGTAGCACCTTGCATCCCCAACTCTCTCTTTCTCTTGCTCCTGCTCTGGCCATGTGAAATGCCTATTTCCCCTTTCACCTTATGCCATGAGTTTAAGCTCTCTGAGGCCTCTTTGGAATCCAAGCAGATGCCAGCACCATGCTTTCTGTAAAGCCTGCTGAACTGTGAGTCAATTAAGCCTTGTTTCTTTATAAATTACCCAGTCTTGGGTATTTCTTTATAGCAATGCAAGAACAACCTGATGCAGAAAATTGGTACCAGGAGTGGGGTATTGCTGTAAAGATACCTGAAAGTGTGAAAGGAGCTTTGAAACTGAGTAATGGGCTTCAGTTGGAAGAGTTTGAAGGGCTCAAAAGAAGACAGGCAGATGAGGGAAAATTTGAAACATCTTAGAGACCAGTTAAATGATTGTGACCAAAATGCTGATGGGTGACATGGACACTGAAATCCAGGCTGACAAGGTCTCAGATGGAAATCAGGAATTTACTGAGAACTGGGTCAAAGGTCATGCATGTTATGCCTCAAAAAAGAGCCTGACTGCATAGTGTTCATACCCTAGGAATTGTGGAAATTTGAAATTGAGAGTGATAATTTAGGGTATCTGGCAGAAGAAATTTCTAAGCAGCAAAGAATTCAAGATGTAGCCTAACAGCCTATTCTCAGATGTGGTAGCAAAGAAATTACTTAAAGTTGGAACCTACATTCAGAAGGGATGCAGAGCATAAAAGTTTGGAAATCTTGCAGCCTGACCATGTGTTGGAAAAGAAAAACCCAGCTTCAGAGGACAAATTCAAGCAGGCTGAGGAGCAATCACTTGCTAGAGAAATTTGCATAACTAAAAAGGAGCCAAATGCTTATAGCCAAGACAATGGAAACACGACCTTGAAGGCCTTCCAGAGGCCTATGTGGTAGCCTCTCCCATCACAGGCCCAGAAGCCTAGGAGGGAAGAATGGTTTCATGGCCCAGACCCAGGGCCCTGCTGTCCCATACAGCCTTGGGACATTGCTTCCCACATCCCAGCTGCTTCAACTTCAGCCAAAGCTCAAAATGGCCCAGGTACTTCTTAAGCTGCCACTTTTGAGAATGCAAACTACAAGCCTTGATGGGTCCCACATGGTGTTAAGCCTTTGGCTATGCAGAGTGCAACAGTGAAGGCTTGGCAGCCTCTGCCTAGATTTCAGAGGATGTATGAGAAAACCTGGGTGCCTGGGAAGAAGCCTGCTGCAGGGATGGAGCCCTCACATAGAACATCTACAAGGTCAGTGCCAAGGGGTAATGTGGAGTTGGAGCTCCCATACAGATTCCCAATGGAGCACTGCCTAGTGGGGCTGTGGGAAGGGGGCCATCACTCTCCAGACTCCAGGATGGTAGACCCAACAGGATTTTGCAACTTCAGCATGGAAAAGCTACAGGGACTCAACTCCAGCCTGTGAGATCAGCCTTGGGGGCTGAATCCTGCAAAGCCACAGGGGTGGAGCTGCCCAAAGCCATGGGAGCCCACCCCCTGGACCAATGTGCCCTGGATGCATGACATGAAGTCAAAGGAGACTGTTTTGGAACTTTAAAATTTAATGGCTGCCCTGCTGAGTTTCAAGCTTTCATGGGGCCCGTAGTCCCTTTCTTTTGTCCAGTTGGTCCCTTTTTCACTGGGAATGTTTGCCCAATGCCTATACCCCTATTTTTTTTTTCTTGGAAGTAACTAACTTGTGTTTTTTTTTATTATTTTCATTTTTTAGGCTCATAGGTGGAAAGGACTTGCCTTGTCTCAGGTGAGACTTTGGACTTTGGAATTTTGAGTTAATGCTGGAATTAGTTAAGACTGGAGGAATACTAGGAAGACATGATTGTATTTTCCATTGTAAGAAGTACATGAATTTGGGGGAGGCAGAGGTGGGATGATATAATTTGGATATTTGTCTCCACCCAAACCTCATGTTGAAATGTAATTTCCAATTTTGGAGGTGGGGCCTGGTGGGAGGTGTTTAGATCATGGGAGCAGATCCCTCATGAATTGCTTGAGCTATCTCCTTGGTGATAAGTGATCTCTCACTCTGAGTTCATATGAGATCTAGTCATTTAAAAGCATGTGGCGGCACATTCCACCTACTCTCTTTCTCTCTTGCTCCTGCTCTGGACATGTGATATAACTGATCACCCTTTTACTTCCACGATGATTGTAAAGTTCCTGAGGCCTCCTCAGAAACTGTGCAGATGCCAGCACCATGCTTCCTGTAAAGCCTGCAGAACCATGGGCCAATTAAACCTCTTTTCTTTATAAATTACCTAGTCTCGGGTATTTCTCTAAAGCAATGCAAGAATGACCTAATATACTCCCTGACTCTTGAGAGGGAAATTGCAGGTTTTTTTTTTTAACTTCTCATCTAGGAATTACACAGATGGATCTTTTGGTTCCTCAGTAAAGATTGTGCAAGAGAACACTTTGGCTCTCAGATGAAGATTTTTGCATGGGACTTTCTAGTGAGACATTTTGTGCCTGACTCCTTTATCTATTTGATCATTCTTTTCTAATGGATAACTCTCAGTCTAGTAGACAACCCTCCTTCCTTATTGACGTATGTTCTGCCACTATGGCGGTCATTTTGTCCAACATCTTGAAAAATGGAAAATTTCAGAAAGAATAATTTGGAATTTCATTTGAATTTCTCTGATGGCCAGTGAGGATGATCATTTTTTCATGTGTCTTTTGGCGGCATAAATGTCTTCTTTTGAGAAGTGTCTGTTCATATCCTTTGCCCACTTTTTGATGGGGTTGTTTTTTTCTTGTAAATTTGTTTTAGTTCTTTGTAGATTCTGGATATTAGCCCTTTGTCAGATGAGTAGATTGCAAAAATTTTCTCCCATTCTGTAGGTTGCCTGTTCACTCTGATGGTAGTTTCTTTTGCTGTGTAGAAGCTCTTTAGTTTAATGAGATCCCATTTGTCAATTTTGGCTTTTGTTGCCATTGCTTTTGGTGTTTTCATCATGAAGTCCTTGCTCATGTCTGTGTCCTGACTGGTATTGCCTAGGTTTTCTTCTAGGGTTTTTATTGTTTTCTGGTCTATCATTTAAGTCTTTAATCCATCTTGAATTAATTTTTGTATAAGGTGTAAGGAAGGGATCCAGTTTCAGCTTTCTACATATGGCTAGCCAGTTTTCCCAGCACCATTTATTAAATAGGGAATCCTTTCCCCATTTCTTGTTTTTGTCAGGTTTGTCAAAGATCAGATGGTTGTAGATGTGTGGTGTTATTTCTGAGGGCTCTGTTCTGTTCCATTGGTCTATATCTCTCCCATTTTAATATTCTATTTGGAAAATTTGAGATCTCCCCAAATTGGCTCATTCAAGATTTCTTTCTTCCTATAACCCTCTCTTCCTTCCTCCTTTTTACCACTTATAGCCTTCCCTTCTTCGTCCTTGAATCTTTTGATCTACCTCCTTCATTGAATCCTACCTCAACTACCTCTTTATAACCCTGCCACCTTTCCAAACCTTATCCTTCTAAATCCAGGCCCTCAATTTACCATTGTCAGTAGAGCTTTAGGCTCCTTATCTCCTTCAGGGTCTCTCAAAGATATGAGGGACAAAAAGTAATTACCAATGGTTTAAAACGCTAATGGAAACAGACTGGATATTTTGTGCACTCAGATGGGCTTTAGAGATACCAAGATGACCACCTGGTGTCTTTTATGCCCTTCACCCAAAATGTAGTCTACAATTTCCATTAAGATTACACATAGGGAAAAGAAAATTTTAAAAGTCTCATTCACAATTAATGGTGACAATGCTTTAACACTCATATCAAGTATCAAGAAAGTAATGTTGATTTGTCTCATCTTCCAGAAGCACAATCCTGGCTAAAATATAAAAGTGGTTAAAAAAATGAAGTTAAATTTAAAACACATAAATTAGTGAATTTTGTATTTTTGAGTTCATGCATGATTTATGGCTGTGATTTTAAACTTAAAGCTATAAGCTCTTTATTTGTCTTTTCCTCTGTGTGTGTGTATATGTTGTGTGTGTGTGTGTGTAATGTATAGATAATATTTTTCTACCTGTGGATGGTATTGCCAAACTACATTTTATAATCCATTAAAGGAGTTCTATTCTAATTGCCTTAAAGATAAATAAGTACTTCTATAAATATTCCCAAAACTCCTGGAAACATAAAAACAAGCTCAAAGGTTCTTAAAGTTTACATATTTTGAAACATATAATCATCTTACTTATGATGAAAGTATTTCTTTTTATTCTCTGTCAAATAATAATAGACATTTATTAGCAGTTTACAGACACTATTAGGCACTTACATTGTCCTATTGAATTCTCATATCTATAATGCATGTGTTATTTTCATTTTCATTTTAGAGATGAAGAATTCAAGGCATAGAAAGGTAAAATGATTCAGCAAAGTTAAGTGATGGGAATCCATATACAGAGAAAAATTGCTAGCAGGTGAAAAAGGTAAATCAGAGTAGCAGATAGTTTGAAAGCAAGGAGAACTGGTATGGAATGGAGAAACTCTTGGCTGGCATTTGTTTATCCCAGAGAGCATAAACTAATAAATTATTTTTACTTCAGTGTTCAGCTATTGATTATTTTCAGCAAAATAACCTATCAATGTGTACATGAGACATGATCCTAACCTCAAGCTCCCTTTTGATGCCCAGGGTTCTCATTTGTAATATGTCAGCCCTGTAGCACAAAGCAATGAGGTATAACTCACCCACATCAGCATTTCTCCAATATACTCCTTAGTGTCTACACAACCTGTATTTAGGAAGAGTCCAGCTCCAATAATTTTTTTCTTAGTTTATACCTCTAAGCGATGTATCTCATGAAATATTTACTTTAGCTCTGAATCAAATGTGTCTTTATTGTTCCCAAGTAATTTCTTGTGTATACTTTGTCTTTAAGAAACGTTCAATGATTACATATCCCAAGGGAGGACTGTCACTACATAGATGACAGTAAAGATAATCACTATGCAACCATCAGGAATAGGATTCTGAACACTTCTGTTCATTCCATCTTGGACTGCAGTTTTGCAACTTTCCTGATTCAGGTGAGAAAGAACACACTCATATGGAACAAGGCACATGAAGTGGATTTATTATGTAGACAGGCAACAAGAGACAATAGAAGTCTAGGATTCATTGTTAGTCACTCACCTAAGGCTCAGGAAAGCTTTCTGTCATGGATGGAGTCTTGAATACACATGCCTCAGTTGCAACACAGCTAAAGGATCCTGAAAGGCAGCTTTCCTTCCATTACACACACTAGGAATGACATATTTGTCTGGACTAAAGTGTTGAAGAATATCATGTTTCCAGGGGAGAGACAAACAGAGCCCGGGCTGTCTCAATTTTTTCTCACTATCTCAAAAGGTTACATGCTGTAGAAGATATGTGGACAAGATCTGTGCTCTATGAGCCATTTTTCACTCTCAAGGTGTTGCATTTTTAACACATTATACAGTTATTCTGAGAACTACAAGCAAGAAGAGGGGAGAGAAGCTAGGTTGGCCAAAGCTAACCAGAGACTGTCCAGCAGTCTCCTTAAGCAAGATTTAGCAATAACAAACATACAGCAGTCAGTAAAATTGGAACTTCAGATTAAAAAGTGACTTTTAAGTATAAGTATATACCAAATATAATAATAAATAAAGCTAAAATTTGTGTCATGCTTATATTTTAAAATTTATTTTACTTTCTCTGAAACCAAAATTCAACTGGGCATTCTGTATTTTATTTGGCAATTCTGCTCAAGGACCACTTTGGTATATGCCAGAATATTCATCATAGTGTTAGGCACAGAGTGGTGGTCAAAAATAACTTATTTTTTTGAGAAATATTTTCGTAAGAAAATATTCCAACATAAGTGAAAATAGAAGGTGACACAAACCCCTATTTTCCCATTACCAAACTTAAGACTTAGTTGAACTTAAATGTTTATTTTGTGAGTGACTTCAATATTATTTTATACAATAAATACTAATAAATTGTATTTCCAAAATATTTCTATTGGTATGTAAAGATTTATAGAGATTATAACATGATACTTCAAAGTTATGTTGTATAGATTATTTAATATTAATATTCATCAATTTTATAAAATGATAAACACAAAGAAAGAAAAATAAGAATGATGAATATTCCCTGATATATCCCATTACTGGGAATAATAATTCCAATTACTGTGTATAAAAATATCTTTTAAGAGAAAAATTTGTAGAAAATTTTCACATACCTTTTAATTTTTAGTTTATGATATATTAGAAAACCATACACATGCACAAAACTTTCTTGGGCTGTACTTTATATTTTAATATAGCCTACTTGAATTTCACCCAAGGACAACTAGTTTTAAAATACAAATTATTCCATTTTGATACAAATTCACAATATAATTATTTGAATTTATAAAACTTACAATGTAGAAACCAAGTTTTTTAATAAAATAACGAGATGCTGTTTGCTGTTTTTGGCATCACCATACATTTGGATTTTTTCTAAAGCTTTGTTGGAACTAAAATACATAAAGATCACAGCAACTTAAGTTCTCTGACAATTAATTATACAGCATTTGTTCTATTTCTTACTGTTGTTGTCTCACCAATGCACTGAGATGTAACAGTCTCTCATTGTCTGAGATAATGCCTGGAGTTCTTTGTCTCACATCCAAGATGATTAAGGAGTGCAGACACAAGGGTGACGTTGGAGTAAAAGTTTAATAAGCAAAAGAAAAAAGCTCTTCACCAGTGGAGAGGGTGGGCCCAAATAAGTTGCCCCCCATGAGTCTGGGATCCAGGGGAAAGGAAAGAATATACTTAATCTGTGGGCTGTCTTGAAGAAAGTGTGATTCAGCTTAGCCTGGAACCAATCAGGAGCTCAAGTGATGATTCATAAGAGCTACTCAGCTTGGCACAGGATCTATCAGGAGCTGAAGTAAAAGCTTGGTTCAGGACCTTGGCCTGGGACCAATCAGCAGCTGAAGTGATGATTCATAGAGGCTGGGCTTACAGTCCAAAAAGGAAAGGAAAGTGCTCACTGGAACGCACTGGAGCCCACCGTGTTTTTGCCCACAAAAGAAGAAATTTTTTCCTGGAAGCCCGCTGATTATACAAAAGACAAAGGCATTTTTATGTTGGGCCTTGTTCACTTATCTGAGTGAGATGGAGGTTTGTGCAAGTCTTTATCTGAGTGTGCTGGGGTTCTCCTATCTGTGCAGCTGTGGGCATGTCTCCATGCACAACCCCCTGTGCGCCCCCTCAGTTACCGCAGCTTGATTTTTTCCCAGGCTGCTTTTTATGTTATGTGGGGATGAGGTACTTACCCATGGGTCAGGAGCTCTCCAGGGACACTTCCTTTGCTGTCTACCTAAGGGAACTAGCTAACTCTTCTCATTACTATCAGTATTTATGACAGCAGATATTCATGATTTTGTATTAGCCAGGATAAAGCCCATTAGCAGGGGTAACAAGCTATCTGAAAATTGCAGTGCCTTATCATTATATAGACCCGTCTCTCACTTGATCAAGATCTGATGTGAATATTCATTATCAGAAAGCACTTTTAGATGGCCCTACTCCCAGCGGTGAACTGAGGATAGAGGTTTCTTCCATCATGTGACTCCATCACATGAGCTTCCAACCGTGCAGAAAGGTAAAAGAGGATATGGTCCGAAGACTACCTGGGAGCAGTTTAGGGATACACATCACTATCAACACATTCCATTGGCCAGAAATGAGATGCGTTGCATTATCTGGATGCTAGGGACAATTTTAATATAGTCCTCTTGTGTGACTAAAAGACAAATGAAGCTGTGGTGAACGCACATTATTCGTCTTTGTGACGTTTTATGAAAAGGATTTTAAGATCTTACTGCTGGAAAGACCTTGGAATCTAACACATCATTCATTTTTAGATGTAGAAACTGAAACCTGGGTTATGGGAAAGGCTTGAAGCAAGTCTCAAGAAAATATTCTAATACCTAGTACCAGATAGCAGCTCAGGCTACTTCAAAACACTTCTAACATCATTTTTCCAATCTTCTGCCTAGTTGGAAAAAAGAACCCCATCAAAACACCCTCAGCGTCTCTTTAATAATAAGTGGTAATGAAGAGTTTGACTCTTTATTGAATAAAGAGTTTTTGATGTTTGACTGCACATAGGAACCCTAACCCCTGCCCTACCTTTTAACTATTATGAAAACCCAAAGCCAGTCACTTTTTTAATGCTCTATCAAGCCATTTTATGATCAGCTTCAGTGGCATTTTCCATTGTGTAAGTAATCAGCTTTTTCATATCTTCTTGGTGTGTATATGGTGTCATCGTTTTGATATTCAAATCAAATGGTTGGTGGAGTTCCATTCTATCTGTATAGGGTGGCTACAACAATTTGTATTGTGAGCAGAATAGTCTAAGTGATAGCCACCATCAGTAGAGATTTTCATATCTTGCTTTGGCTTGCTAATTGCCTCTCTCTGCCGCCTGATGGTCAGCATGCACTTTTAGTTGCTACCTTTTGTCTGTCTTGTAGCATAAAGCTGTGATGATTTATGCTACATTTTCCCAGTTCTTCTTGGCTTATATTATAGATTTAACAGATCTAAGTAGAAACTTTTGATAATTAACTGGCACTTATGGACAGGAGTATGGGGTTGGGTCCCTTCTTAAAGTGGCCCTGTGTCATACTGACATAAACAGTAGGGGAAAATTTCTTACCCTGTAAAAAATTGGTTGTGTGTTTCAACCAAGTATTGCACTCCCTTATTTCCACTCAGTGGAAAGACTATACCCTGTATAATGTGTTGACCCATTAGATAGTGACCCAAGTGTAGGAAGAGAAGTCACTATTTGAAAGATAGATTATTATTTGAACACTTTAATTACTTAAGTCTACAGTCCTAAGGACAGATGGCTCACTAGGACCCAACAAAATACCTTTGCTGCTGTTGTGGCTGCCTATAGCTCTTATATATAAGAGATTCTCAGGGTTGCATGGAAAATTAATCATGGCATCCTTGTGGCATGACCAAAGAGTTATTCAACCTTTCCCATCAAGGAAGCCCCTAACTCTTACAATATTAATTTTAGGCTCTCCAAAGTAACAAACTTATAAATATAATCAGAGAAGAAAGGAATTTTCCCGAAAATATATCCAATAGCCATCAAAAAATAATAGGAGGAAGAAAAAAGACAGTATGGTGTTTAATTTTATGTGTGAAGATGGAGGGTGTTTTTAGATGATATTAACAGTTAAATCAGTGAAGTTCGAGTAAAAAGATTGCCCTCTATAATTTGAGTGTACCTCATCCAATTAGTTGAAGACCTAAATAGAACAAAAAGACTAGTCTTCCTGAACAAGAGGCAGTTATCAAATAGACTTCCTTTCAGCTTCATCTGCACCATAAGCTCTCCAATGTTTCTGCCGACATCCTTTGGACTGGAGCTGTTCTGTTATATCTCCTGGTTTTCAAGCCTGTCATCTCCCACGGTAGATTTGGGATCTCTATGTTCGTTCTGTTTCTATGTAAAGCACCTGAGAAGAAAGGAAGGAAGGAAAGAAGGAAGGAAAAAGAAAGGAAGGAAGGACAAAAGGAAGGAAGGAAGGAAGTAAAAAGGAAGGAAGGAAGAAAGGAGAGAGGGAAGGAAGGAAGGAAACAAGGAAGAAGAGAGGAAAAGAGACCAAAGAAAGAAAGAAAGGAAGAAAAGAAAGAAAGAGGAAGGCAGGAAGGTAGAAAGGCAGACAGGAAGGAAGGAAGGAAAAGGAAGGAAGGAAGGCAAGAAGTAAGGAAGCAAAGAAAGAAGGAGAGGGGAAGAGAGAGACAAAAGGAAAGAAATGAAAAAGAAAGAAAGAAGAAAGAAGGAAAGGAGAAAGAAAGAAAAAAGAAAGAGAAGAAAGAGAGAAAGAAAGAAAGAGAAAGAAAGAAAGAAAGAAAGAAAGGAAAGAAAAGAAGGAAGGAAGGGAGGGAGGGAAACCTGGATATAGGGGAGGGGGGCAAGGAAATAAATGAACAAGCCCATCAAATTGAAAATTCAAATTTATAAAAGAATTAATACAACTAAAGATAAAAGGATGCTTATTGGCTTTTGCACCACTAAAACATAAGTTTTGAGTTTAACTTTCACTGAAAATGCATCAATTGGCAAACCTTTGTAACCTTAATCGATGCTAAGACTCAAATTACAATTATACCTTTGGATCCTACTAAATATAAACAATGAAAGTACCATAATTCTGAGAATATAATAGAAGACAATCAAATGTGCCTCAAGTTAATCACAGGAATTATAGCCTTGCCTAAATTACCCATGGTCATAGCACCCATTGCCCTAAAATATCCTACAGCTGTCATAGATACCCTGATCAAATGGATAATAATATTAAATTAAATATTTGACACTTACAAATTACCTTGGACAAGTGAGACCCATGGATGCCCTCTTGTTAAAATAGATAATATGCTTCAAGGTAAAGTAAACAGGGCCTTCAAGGATTGAAACCCATTATGTAAGACCTATTTAGAGAAGGGATAATTATCTTCACTATTTCTCCATTTAGCAAAAAGTTTTTCCTATCCTTTAAAGATATTGTTATATAATATTTGTGTATATTTTGGGGTGCGGGTGACATTTTAATACCTGTTTACAATATGTAATGATCAAATAAGGTATATTTTGGGGTGCAGGTGACATTTTAGTACCTGTTTACAATGTGTAATTATCAAATAAGGTACTAGGGCTATCCATTCCCATAAACATTTATCTTTTTTTGTATTGGAAATGTAAAAATTCTTCTCTTTCAGTTATTTTGAAACATGTCATAAATTATTGTTAATTATAATTTTCCTACTGTAGTATTGAATACTAGAATTTATTTCTTTTATATAACTGTATTTGTACCCCCTAACAAACTTATCTTTATTGGCCATATCTTCTTCACTTCCCACTGTCTGGTTATTATGATTCTACTCTCTACCTCCATGAGACTTAATTGTTTTAGCTCCCTAATGTGAGTAAAAACATGCAACATTTGTCTTTCTGTGCTTAACTTATTTCACTAACAATTACCTTTAGTTCCATCTATGATGCTGCAAACGACGGGATTTTTGTTTTCTTAGTCGAATTACATTTCGCTGTGCATATATACCACATTTTCTTTTTTCAAAGCATCTATTGATGGACACATGGATTTATTTCATATTTTGAATTGTTTGAGTAGTGCTGTAGTGAATATGGGATTTATTTTTGCCATACTGATTTTCTTTACTTTAAATATATACCCAGAAGTGCAATTTCTGAATCACATGGTAGTTCTAATTTTAGCTTTTGAAAAACCTACACACTCTTTTCCATAGTGACTGTATCAATTTAAATTTCCACCAACAGTGTAGAAATGTTCCTCTTTCTCTGCATCCTTTCCAGCATTTGTTATTTTTTGTCTTTTTGATAATAGCCAGTCTAACAGGTGAGATAATATTGTGGATTGGGTTTGCATTTTCCTGATGAATAATGATGCTGAGTATTTCATTATATACTTCTTGGCCATTTATATGTCTTCTTTTGAGGAATGTTTATTCAGATTTTTTGCACATTTCTAAGTCAGTTTGTTTATTTGGTTTTTGCAATTAAGTTGTTGAAGTTTCTTATAAATTATTGATATTAATCCCTTGTCAGATGAATTGCTTGAAAATATTTTCTCCTATTCTGTAGGTTGTCTCTTTGTTTTTTGATTGTTTTTTGTTGTTATGAAGAAGCTTTCTAGTTTGACATAATCCCACTTGTCTATTTTTGCTTTTGTTGACTGTGTTTTTGGGGTTTTACCTAAAAAAGTCTTTTCCAGACTATTTCAACAATGTTTACTTTTAG
Organism: Pongo pygmaeus; assembly: GCF_028885625.2. NCBI lineage: Eukaryota > Metazoa > Chordata > Mammalia > Primates > Hominidae > Pongo > Pongo pygmaeus. Next base: position 58,456,626 of record NC_072396.2, on the reverse strand, counting down.
TAGTTTCATAGCTTCCAATCTTATGCTTAAGCATTTAACTCATTTTGAGTTGATTTTTCTATATGGCAAAAGATGAGGATCTATGTTTGTTCTTCTACACATGGATATCCACTTATTCCCTTATTCCATCACCATTTATTAAGGAAACCGTTCCTTCCCCATAGATGTTCTTGGCAACTTTGTTGAAAATTGTCTGGCTTCAAGTGCATGGATTTACTTCTGGACTCTCTATTCTGTTGCATTGGTCTATGTGTCTGATTTTATGCCAGTACCATGCTGTTTTTATTACTATATGTTTGTAGTATAATTAAAAATCAGGTAGTGTGATGACTCCAGATTTGTTCTCTTTGCTCAGGGTTGCCTAAGTTATTCAGAGTCTTTTGTGATTTGATAGGAATTTTAGGATTTTTTTCAATTTCTGTAAAGAATGTCATTGGTATTTTTACAGAGATTGCATTAAATCTGTTGATCACTTTGAGTAATATAGATATTTGAAGAATATTAGTAGCTCCAATTCATGAACATGGAATCTTTTTCCATTTTTTCCATTTTCTTCACTTTATCAGTGTTTTATGGTATAGCTTGTAGAGATCTTTCACTCTACAACAAAATTTATTCTAAGGTATTTTATTTTTTGCAGCTATTATAAATGATATTGTTTTCTTGAATTTTTTTCAGATTGATCACTGTTAGTATACTACTATAATACTGATTTATGTATGTTAATGTTGTATCCTGTAACTTCACTTAATTAATTTATATGTTTTAAAAGTTTTTAGTGGAATCTATGTTTTTCTAAATATGAGATAATATTGCCTTTAAACAAGGATTCTTTGAATTCTTCCTTTCCAATTTGGATGTCGTTTGTTTCTTTCTCTTGCCTAATTACTTTGGCTAGGATGTCCAGTACTATGTTGACTAGAAGTGGTGAAATTGGGCATCCTTGACTTGTTTCAGATCTCAGTGGAAAGGCTTTCATTTATTTTCCATTCAGTATAATATTAGCTGTAAATTTGATATATATGGCCTTTATTGTGTTGAAATGTATTACTTTTATACCCAATTTGTTCTTTTTATAATAAAGGAATGGTGAATTTTATCAAATGCTTTTTCTGCCTCTCTTGAAATGACCATATGGTTTTTGTCCTCAGGTCTGTTGATGCGATGTATAACATTTATTGATTGTATATATTGAACCATCCTTGCATTCCTAGGATAAATACCACTTGATCATGGTGAATTATCCTTTTAGTGTGTTGTTGAATTTGGTTTGGTAGCATTTCTTGAGGATTTTTACATCTATGTTCATCAGGAATATTGGCTTTTAAGTGTTTTGTTGTGTTATTCTCTGGTTTTGGTATGAGGGAAATACTGGCCTTTCAGAATAAGATTCCAAATATTCCCTCTTCAGTTTATTGAAGTAATTTGAGTATAATTGGTATTAGTTTATCTTTAAATGTGGGTAGAATTTAACAGTGAGTCAATCAATTCCTCGGATTTTTATTCATGGATTATTTTTGTTACTGCTTCAATCTTATTACTCACTCTTGTTCTCTTAAGATTTTTTATTTTGAGGCCAAGATGGCTGACTAGACACAGCTGCAGTTGTAGGCTCCCACCAAGAATTAAAATGGTGGATGAATCCTGCACTGGCAACTGAGGAATCCATGTTGTCTCATTGTAACTGACTAGGCAGTTGGCATGACTCACAGAGAGTGAGGAAAAGCAGGGTGGTGTGGCAGCCCACCTGAGAGCCACACAGGGCAAGGAGAGCCCCAGCCAAGCGAGGAAGTGAGTGATTATGCCATCCTGATGGGAAAACCGTGCTTTTTCCTTGAATCTGTGCAACCCATGGATCAGGAGATCCCCTTCACGAGCCCAGGCCAGTAGGGCCTTGAGTCCCAAGCACAGAGCTGTACAGATTCTCAGTGTCCACTTGGCTGGAGACTGCCTAAGACTTGAGTTCTCAGGGAGAGGGGTGGCCATCATCACTGTGGCTGCCTCTGCCTAAGATGACTTAGCTCTCCAGAGGAGAGGTGGTTGCCATCACTGTGGCTGCCAGCTGCCAAAGACAACTGAGCTCCTGGGAGGGATCACAACCCCAGTCTGCCATTCTTCCCCTGCTGGTGTGTACCATCAGCAGCATAGTGGCTGTGGGAGATCATGGACAGAATGTCTCTTTAGGATGGACCCTGACCTATCCCTCCTCACTGGGTGGGGCCTCCCTGCAGGAATTAGAGAAACTCCAGCCAGGGATTTAGGGACAGAACTCTGATCTCCCTGGGACTGAGACCCTGGGGGCAGGGGTGGCCACAGTCTCTGCAGATCAGCAGACTTAGTGTTTCCCCCTTGTGGCTCTGGGGAATCCAGGTAGTCCAGATAAGTGGGATTCCCCCCAGCACAGTTCATCCCTCTGACAAAGGGCAGCCAAAGTGCTTCATTAAGTAGGTCCCAGATCCTATGCCTCCTGACTGGGTGACACACCCCCTAAAGGGGTTGTCAGATACCTTATACAGGAGCATTCTTGCTGGCATCAGGTTTGTGCCACTCTGGAACAGAGATCCCAGAGGAAGGAGCAGGCAGCCATCTTTGCTGTTCTACAGCCTTCACTGGTGACACCTTCAGGTGTAGAAGGGAACCAGGCAAACAGAGTCTGAAGTCTGGACACCCCAGCAAACTGCAGCAGGCCTACAGAAGAGGGGTCTGACTGTTAAAAGAAAAATGAAAGATAGCAACAACAACAGGATTGACCAAAAAAAAGTCACCCAAATAAACCCACCCAAAGGTCAACAGCCTCAAATATCAAAGCCAGATAAACTCACAAAGATGAGAAAGAATCAACAACAACAACAACAAAAATGCTAAAAACTCAAAAAGCCAGAGTGCCTATTATCCAAATGATTGCTACACCTCTTCAGCAAGGGCACAGAATTAGGCAGAAGCTGAAATGGATGAATTGACAGAAGTAGGCTTCAGAAGGTGGGTAATAATGAACTTTACTGAGCTAAAAGAGCATGTTCTAAACCAATGCAAAGCAGCTTAGAACCATAATAAAACATTACAGGAGTTGTTAACCAGAATTACCAGTTTAGAGAGAAACATAAGTGACCCAATGGAACAGAAAAACACAAAATGAGAACTTCATAATGCAACCAAAAGTATCAGTAACTGAATAGACCAAGCAGAGGAAAGAAATTGAGAGCTGAAATTGGATAGGTAGACAAGATTAGAGAAAAAAGAATGAAAAAAAGTCTGAGAACTATAGGGTTAGGTAAAAAGACCGAACCTACAACTGATTGGGGTACCTGAAAGAGACAGGAAAAATGGAACCAAGTTGGAAAACATAATTCAGGATATCATCCATGAGAACTACCGCAACCTAATGAGACAGGATAACATACAAATTCATGAAATCAAGAGAAACCCAATAAAATACTCCATCAGGAGAACAGCCCCCAGATACATGATTCTCCAAGGTCGAAATGGAAAAAAAAAGTATTAAGGGCAGCCAGAGAGAAAGGCCAAGTCACCTACAAACGGAATCCCATCAGACTAACAGCAGACTTCTCAACAGAAACCCTACAAGCCAGAAGAGATTGGGGGACAATATTTAACAATTTTAAATAAAAGAATTTCAAACACAAAGTTTTATATTCAGCCAAGCTGAGCTTCATAAGCAAAGGAGAAATAAAATCTCTTTCAAACAAGCAAATGCTGAGGGAATTCATGACTGCCAGGTGGGCCTTGCAAGAGCTCCTGAAGAAAGCACTAAATATAGGAAGGAAAAAATGTTACCAGCCACTGCAAATACACACTGAAATACAAAGTCCAATGAGACTATGAAGCAACTAAATCAACAAGTGTGCAAAATAACCAACTAGCATCATAATGTCAGAATCAAATTCACACATGACAATATTAACTTTAAATGAAAATGGGCTAAATGCACAAATTAAAAGACACAGAATGGCAAGTGGAATAGCGTCAAGACCCATCCGTGTGCAGTATTCAAAAAACCCATCTCACATACAAAGACAAATATAGGCTGAAAATAAAGGAATGGAGGAAAATTTACCAACCAAATGGAAAGCATAAAAAAGCACGGATTGCAAACCTATCTTCTGACAAAACAGACTTTAAAACCACAAAGATTAAGAAAAAAAGACCAAGAATGGCATCACATAATGGTAAAAGGATCAATTCAACAAGAAGATCTAACTATCCTAAACATATGTGCACTCAATACAGGAGCACCCAGATTCATAAAACAAGTTCTTAGAGACCTACAAACAGACTTAAACTCCCACACAATAATAATGGGAGAGTTTAACACTCACTGTCAATATTAGATCATCAAGGCAGAAAATTGAAAAGGATATTCAGGACTTGAATTCAGCTCTGAATCAAGTGGACCTGATAGATTTCTACAGAACTCTCCACCTCTAAAGAACAGACTATATATTCTTCTTGGTGTCACATGGCACTTAGTCTAAAATCAATCATATAATTGAAAGCATAATAAAACACTTCTCAGCAAATGCAAAAGAACTGAAACCATAAAAAACCATCACTGACCACAGCAAAATCGAATTAGAATTCAAAATTAAGACACTCACTCAAAACCACACAACTACATTGAAATTGGACAACCAGCTCTTGAATGACTTCAGGGTAAACAATGAAATTAAGGAAGAAATCAAGAAGTTCTTTTAAACTAACGAGAACAAAGAGACAATGTGCTATAACCTCTGGGATGCAGCTAAAGCAGTGTTAAAAGGGAAATTTGTAGCACTAAATTCCCACATCAAAAAGCTAGAAAGACCTCAAATTGACAGCGTAATATCGCAAGTAAAAGAACAAGAGGACCAAGAGCAAACAAACCCCAAAGCTAGCAGAAGACAAGAAACAACCAAGATCAGAGTGGAACAGAAGGAGATAGAGACACACAAAAAAATCCTTCATAAATCAATAAATCCAGGAGCTGCTTTTTGAAAAAAAAAAATAGACCACTAGCTAGACAAGTATAGAAGAAAACACAGAAGAATCAAGTAGACACAATAAAAAAAAGATCATGGGGATATCCCCACTGACCCCACAGAAATAAAAACAACCACCAGAGAATACTATAAACAACTGTATGCAAATAAACTAGAAAATCTATAAGAAATGAATAGATTTCTGGACAAATAAACCCACCCAAGACTGAATAAGGAAGAAGTTAAATCTCTGAATAGACCAATAACAAGTTCTAAAATTGAGGCAGTAATAAATAACCTATCAACAAAAACAAAAACAAACAAACAAACAAACAAAAAGGCCCAGGACAAGATGGATTTACAGCTGAATTCTACCAGAGGTACAAACGGGAGCTGGTACCATTTCTACTGAAAACATTCCAAACAATTAAAAAGGAGATACTCCTCCCTAACTCGTTTTATGAGTCCAGCATCATCATGATACCAAACCCTGGAAGAGATACAATGGAAAAAGAAAACTTCAGGCCAATATCACCAATGAACATCGATGAAAAATCCTCAATGAAATGCTAGCAAACCAAATCCAGAAGTACATTAAAAAGCTTATCAACCACTTGGCTGGGCACGGTGGCTCATGCCCGTAATCCCAGCACTTTGGGAGGCCGAGGTGGGTGGATCAAGAGGTCAGGAGATCAAGACCTTCCTGGCTAACATGGTGAAACCCCGTCTCTACTAAAAATACAAAAAAATTAGCTGGGCATGGTGGCGAGTGCCTGTAGTCCCAGCTACTCGGGAGGCTGAGGCAGGAGAATGGCAGGAACTTGGGAGGCAGAGCTTGCAGTAAGCCGAGATCGCACCACTGCACTCCAGCCTGGGCAACAGAGCGAGACTCCATCTCAAAAAAAAAAAAAAAAAAAAAAAATGTAAAGAAAAGCTTATCAACCACAGTGAAGTTGGCTTTATCCCCAGGATGTAAGTCTGTTTCAACATATGCAAATCAATAAACATAATTCATCAAATAAACAGAACTAAAGACAAAAACCACATGATTGTCTCAGAAGACTCAGAAAAACCTTCGATACAATTCAATATCCCTTCATATTAAAAACTCTCATTAACTAGGTATTGATGGAACATACCTCAAAATAATAAGAGCCATTTATGAAAAAACCCACAGCCAATATCATACTGAATGGGCAAAATCTGGAATAATTCCCCTTGAAAACTGGCAAAATCAAAGATGCCCTCTCTCACCTCTCCTATTAAACATAATATTGGAAGTTCTGACCAGGGCAATCAGGCAAGAGAAAGAAATGAAGCGTATTCAAATAGGAAGAGAGGAAGTCAAACTGACTCTGTTTGCAGATGACATTATCCTATACCTAGAAATCCTCAATGTCTCAGCCCAAATGCTTCTTAAGTTGATGGGCAAATCCAGCAAAGTCACAGGATAAAAATTCAATGTATGACAATCACAAGCATTCCTATGCATCAATAATAGACAAGCCATGAATGAAGTGCCATTCAAAATTGCTACAAAGATAATAAGATACCTAGGAATACAGTTAACAAGGGAAGCAAAGAACCCCTTCAAGGAGAACTACAAACCACAGCTCAAGGAAACCAGAGAGGACACAAACAAAATGGAAGAACATTTTATGCTCATGGATATCATGCTCGATATCATAAAAATGATCATATTACCCAAAGTAATCCACAGATTCAATGCTATTTTCACTAAACTACCATTGACATTCTTCACAGAATTAGAAAAAACTACTTTAAAGTTCATATACAACCAAAATAGAGCCTGTATAACCAAGAAAATCCTAAGCAAAAAGAACAAAGCTGCAGGCATCATGCTACACAACATCAAACTATATGACAAAGCTACAGTAATAAAAACAGAATGGTACTGGTACAAAACCAGACACATAGACCAATGGAACAGAATAGAGGACTCAGAAATAAGACCACACATCTACAACAACCTGATATTTGATAAACCTGACAAAAGCAAGCAATGGGGAAACTATTTCCTACTTAATAAATGATGCTGGGAAAACTGACTAGCCATATGCATAAAATTGAAACTGGACCCCTTCCTTACATCTTATACAAAGATTAACTCAAGATGGATCAAGTACTTAAATGTAAAACCCCAAATTATAAAAACCCTGCAAGAAAATCTAGGCAAAACCATTAAGGACATAGAGATGGCCGAATGTTTTATGATGAAAACATCAAAAACAATTGCAACAAAAGCAAAAATTGACAAATGGGATTTAATTAAACTAAAGAGCTTCTGCCTAGCAAAAGAAACTATTTTCAGAGTGAACAGACAACCTACAGAATGGTATAAAATTTTTGCAATCTATCCATCTGACAAAGTTCTAGTATTCAGAATCTACAAGGAATTTAAACAAATTTACAAGAAAACAGACAACATTATTAAAAAGTGTGCAAAGGACATGAACAGACACTTCTTAAAAGAAGACATACATGTAGCCAACAAACATATGACAAAAAGCACAACATCACTGATTATTAGAGAAATGCAAATCAAAATCACAATGAGGTACCATCTCACACCAATCAGAATGGTGATTATTAAAAAGTCAAAAAACAACAAATGCTGGTGAGGCTGTGGAGAAATAGGAAAGCTTTTACACTTTTGGTGGGAATGTAAATTAGTTCAATCATTGTGGAAGACAGTGTGGGAATTTCTCAAAGACCTAGAACCAGAAATAACATTTGACTCAGTAATCCCATTAGTGGGTATATTTCCAAAGAAATGTAAGTAATTCTATTATAAAGATATGTGCACATGTATGTTCACTGAAGCCCTATTCACAATAACAGAGACATGGAATCAATACAAATGCCCATTATTGATAAACTGGATAAAGAAAATGTGGTACATATACACCATAGAATATTATGCAGCCATAAAAAGAATGAGATCATGTTCTTTACAGGGACATGGATAAAGCTGGAAGCCATTACTCTCAGCAAATTAACACAGTAAAAGAAAACCAAATATGGCATGTTCTCACTTATAATTGGAAGCTGAACAATGATAACACATAGACACAGGGAGGGGAACAAGACACACTGTGGCCTGTTGGGGGGCAGTGGTAGGGAGAGCATTAGGATAAATAGCTAATGCATGCAGAGCTTAATACCCAGGTGATAGGTTGATAGATTCAGGAAACTACCATGGCACACGTTTACCTATGTAACAAACCTGTATGACCTGCACATGTGTCCTGTAACTTAATATTAAATTAAATGAAATTTAAAAATATATATTTTTCTATATTTTATGGTTCCATCTTGGTAAGTTGCATGTGTCTAGAAGTTTATCCATGTCTTCTACATTTTCCAATTTTTAGCATATATTTGTTCATAGTAGTTGCTATCTTTTAAAAAATATATCTATGGTGTCAGTTGTAATGTTTCCCTTTACATCTATAATTTTACTTATTTGAGTTTTATCTCTTTTTTCTTAGTCTAGCTAAGGGTTTGTCAATTTTGTTTATTTTATTTAATTTTTTTTTAGACCCCGTCTCACTCTGTCACCCAGGTTGGAGTGCAGTGGTGCCATTTTGGCTCACTGAAAATTCCTCCCTGCACGTTTAAGCAATTCTTGCACCTCAGCCTCCAGAGTAGCTGGGACTGTAGACCATGGCCAGCCACCATGCCCAGCTAACTTTTTTGTATTTTTAGTAGAGACAGGAATTTTCCATGTTGGCCTCGAGCTCCTGACCTCAAATGATCTCCCTGCCTCAGCCTCCCAAAGTGCTAGGGTTGCAGGCATGATTTACCATGCCCAGCCTGTATTTTTAAATCTGATTTTTATTTATCTCTTCTATAACAAACAGACCGCCTCCTCAAGTGGGTACCTGACCCCGTGTAGCCTAACTGGGAGACACCTCCCAGTAAGGGCTATATGACACCTTATACAGCCGGGTGCCTCTCTGAGACGAAGTTTCCAGAGGAAGGATCAGGCAGCAATATTTGCTGTTCTGCAATATTTGCTGTTCTGCAGCCACTGCTGGTGATACCCAGGCAAACAGGGTCTGGAGTGGACCTCCAGTGAACTCCAACAGACCTGCAGCTGAGGAAACTGACTATTAGAAGGAAAACTAACAAACGGAAAGGAATAGCATTAAAAAAGAGGTCATGCACACCAAAACCCCATATGTAGATCACCATCATCAAAAACCAAAGGTAGATAAAACCACAAAGATGGGGAGCAACGAGAGCAAAAAAGCTGAAAATTCTAAAAATCAGAGCACCTCTTCTCCTCCAAAGGATCGCAGCTGCTTTCCAGCAATGGAACAAAGCAGTTTGGAGAATGGTTTTGACAAGTTGACAGAAGTAGGCTTCAGAAAGTCAGTAATAACAAACTTCTCCGAGCTAAAAGAGGATGTTCGAACCCATCTCAAGGAAGCTAAAAACCTTGAAAAAAGATTAGACAAATGGCTAACTAGAATAAAGAGTGTAGAGAAGACCTTAAATGACCTGGTGGAGCTGAAAACCATGGCACGAGAACTGTGTAACACATGTACAAGCTTCAATAGCCAATTCAATCAAGTGGAAGAAAGGGTATCAGTGATTGAAAATCAAATTAATGAACTGAAGCAAGAAGAGAAGTTTAGAGAAAAAAGAGTAAAAAGAAACGAACAAATCCTCCAAGAGATATGCGACTATGTGAAAAGACCAAATCTACGTCTGATTGGTGTACCTGAAAGTGACGGGAAGAATGGAACCAAGCTGGAAAACACTCTTCAGGATACTAGCCAGGAGAACTTCCCCAACCTAGCAAGGCAGCCCAACATTCAAATTCAGGAAATACAGAGAACACCACAAATATACTCCTCGAGAAGAGTAACCCTAAGACACATAATTGTCAGATTCACTGAGGATTAAATGAAGGAAAAAATGCTAAGGCAGCCAGATAGAAAGGTCGGGTTACCCACAAGGGGAAGCCCATCAGACTAACAGTGGATCTCTTGGCAGAAACCCTACAAGCCAGAAGAGAGAGGGGGCCAATATTCAACATTCTTAAAAAAAACAATTTTCAACCCAGAATTTCATATCTAGCCAAACTAAGCTTCATAAGTGAAGGAGAAATAAAATCCTTTACAGACAAGCAAATGCTGACAGATTTTTGTCACCACCAGGCCTGCCTTACAAGAGTACCTGAAAAAAGCACTAAACATGGAAAGGAACAAACAATACCAGCCACTGCAAAAACATGCTAAATTGTAAAGACTATTGATGCTAGGAAGAAACTGCATCAACTAACAGGCAAAATAACCAGCTAACATCATAATGACAGGATCAAATTCACACAAAACAATACTAACCTTAAATGTAAACGGGCTAAATGCCCCAATTGAAAGACACAGACTGGCAAATTGGATAAATAGTCATGAATCATCAGTGCACTGTATTCAGGAGATGATCTCACCTGCAGAGACACAAGTAGGCTCAAAATAAAGGGATGGAGGGAGAACTACCAAACAAATGGAAAGCAAAAAAAGGAGGGGTTGCAATCCTAGTCTCTGATAAAACAGACTTTAAACCAACAAATATCAAAAGAGACAAAGGAGGCCATTGCATAATGGTAAAGGAGTCAATTCAACAAGAAGAGCTAACTCTCCCAAATATATATGCACCCAATACAGAAGCACCCAAATTCATAAAGCAAGTCCTGAGAGACATACAAAGAGACTTAGACTCCCACAAAATAATAATGGGTGACTTTAACAACCCACTGTCAACATTAGACAGATCAAAGAGACAGAAGATTAACAAGGATATCCAGGAATTGATGCAACAAGCAGACCTAATAGACATCTACAGAACTCTCTACCCAAAATCAACATATTATACATTCTTCTCAGCACCACATCACACTGATTCCAAAATTGACCACATAGATGGAAGTAAAGCAATCCTCAGCAAATGTAAAAGAACAGAAATTACAACAAACTGTCTCTCAGACCACAGTACAATCAAATTAGAACTGAGGATGAAGAAACTCAAAACCGCACAACTACGTGGAAAATGAGCAACCTGCTCCTGAATGACTACTGAGTAAATAATGAAATGAAGGCAGGAATAAAGATGTTCTTTGAAACCAATGAGAACAAAGACACAACGTACCAGAATCTCTGGGACATATTTAAAGCAGTGTGTAGAGGGAAACTTATAGCAATAAATGCCAGCAAGAGAAAGCAGGAAAGATCTAAAATTGACATCATAAGATCACAATTAAAAGAACTAGAGAAGCAAGAGCAAACACATTCAAAAGTTAGCAGAAGGCAAGAAATACCTAAGATCAGAGCAGAATTGAAGGAGATAGAGACACAAAATACCCTTCAAAAAATCAGTGAATCCAGGATCTGGTTTTTTGAAAAGTTCAACAAAATTGATAGACAGCTAGCAAGACTAGTAAAGAAGAAAAGAGAGAAGAATCAAATAGACGCAATAAAAAATGATAAAGGAAATATCACCACCGATCCCACAGAAATACAAACTACCATCAGAGAATACTATAAATATCTCCACGCAAATAAACTAGAAAATCTAGAAGAAATCGATAAATTCCTGGGCACATATACCCTCCCAAGAATAAAACAGGAAGAAGTTGAATCCCTGAATAGAATAATAACAGGCTCTGAAATTGAGGCAATAATTAATAGCCTACAGACCAAAAAAAGTCCAGGACCAGACGGATTCACAGCCGAATTCTACCAGAGGTATGAGGAGGAGCTAGTACCATTCCTTCTGAAACTATTCCAATCAATAGAAAAAGAGGGAATCCTCCCTAACTCATTTTATGAGGCCAGCATCATCCTGATACCAAAGCCTGGCAAAGACACAACAAAAAAAAGATAATTTTAGACCAATATCCCTGATGAGCATCAGTGAAAAAATCCTCAATAAAATACTGGCAAACTGAATCCAGCAGCACATCAAAAAGCTTATCCACCAAGATCAAGTTGGCTTCATCCCTGGGATGTAAGGGTGTTTCAACAAATGCAAATCAATAAACGTAATCCATCATATAAACAGAACCAAAGAAAAAAACCCACATGATTATCTCAATAGATGCAGAAAAGGACTTCAACAAAATTCAACAGCCCTTCATGCTAAAAACTCTCAATAAAATAGGTATTGATGGAACATATCTCAAAATAATAAGAGCTACCTATGACAAACCCACAGCCGTATCATATGGAATGGGCAAAAACTGGAAGCATTCCCCTTGAAAATGGGCACAAGACAGGGATGTCCTCTCTCACCACTTCTATTCAACATAGTGTTGGAAGTTCTGGCCAGGACAATCAGGCAGGAGAAAGATATAAAGGGTATTCAATTAGGAAAAGAGGAAGTCAAATTGTCCCTGTTTGCAGATGATATGACTGTATCTTTAGAAAACCCCATCGTCTCAGCCCAAAATCTCCTTAAGCTGATAAGCAACTTCAGCAAAGTCTCAGGATACAAAATCAATGTGCAAAAATTACAAGCATTCCTATACACCAATAACAGACCAATAGAGAGCCAAATCATGAATGCACTCCCATTCACAATTGCTACAAAGAGAATAAGATCCCTAGGAATCCAACTTACAAGGGACGTGAAGGACTTCTTCAAGAACTCAAACCACTGCTCAATGAAATAAAAGAGGACACAAACAAATGGAAGAACATTCCATGCTCATGGATAGAAAGAATCAATATTGTGAAAATGGCCATACTGCCTAAAGTAATTTATAGATTCAATGCCATCCCCATCAAGCTACCAATGACTTTCTTCACAGAATTGGAAAAAAAAAACTACTTTAAAGTTCATATGGAACCAAAAAAGAGCCTGCATTACCAAGACAATCATAAACAAAAACAACAAATCTGGAGGCATCACGCTACCTGACTTCAAACTATACTACAAGGCTACAGTAATCAAAACTGCATGGTACTGGTACCAAAACAGAGATATAGACCAATGGAACAGAACTGAGGCCGCAGAAATAACACCATACATCTAAAGCCATCTGATCTTTGACAAACCTGACAAAAACAAGAAATAGGGAAAGGATTCCTTATTTAATAAATGATGCTGGGAGAACTGGCTAGTCATATATAGAAAGCTGAAAATGGATCCCTTCCTTACATCTTATACAAAATTTAATTCAAGATGGATGAAATACTTAAATGTGAGTCCTAAAACCATAAAACCCCCAGAAGAAAACCTAGGCAATACCATTCAGGACATAGGCACGGGCAAGGACTTCATGAATAAAACACCAAAAGCAATGGCAACAAAAGCCAAAATTGACAAATAGGGTCAAATCAAACTAAAGAGCTTCTGCACAGCAAAAGAAACGATCATCAGAGTGAGCAGGCAAGCTACAGAATGGGAGAAAATTTTTACAATCTACTCATCTGACAAAGGGCTAATATACAGAATCTACAATGAACTCAAACTTCCAAGAAAAAACAACCCCAGCAAAAAGTGGGTGAAGTATATGAACAGACACTTCTCAAAAGAAGACATTTATGCAGCCAAAAAACACATGAAAAAATGCTCATCATCACTGATCATCAGAGAAATGCAAATCAAAACCACAATGAGATACCATCTCACACCAGTTACAATGATGATCATTAAAAAGTCAGGAAACAACAGGTGCTGGAGAGGATGTGGAGAAATAGGAACACTTTTATCCTGTTGGTGGGACTGTAAACTAGTTCAACCATTGTGGAAGACAGTGTGGCGATTCCTCAAGGATCTAGAACTAGAAATAACATTTGACCCAGCCATCCCATTACTGGGCATATACCCAAAGGATTATAAATCATGCTACTACAAAGACACATGCACGCATATCTTTATTGCAGCACTATTCACAATAGCAAAGGCTTGGAACCAACCCAAATGTCAATCAATGGTAGACTGGATTAAGAAAATGTGGCACATATACACCATGGAATACTATGCAGCCATAAAATAGGATGAGTTCATGTCCTTTGTAGCAACATGGATGAAACTGGAAACCATCATTCTGAGCAAACTGTCACAAGGACAGAAAACCAAACACCACATGTTCTCACTCATATTTGGGAATTGAATAATGAGAACACTTGGACCCCGGGCAGGAAACATCACACACCAGGGCCTGTCATGGGGTGGGAGGCTCGGGGAGAAATGCCTACTGTAAATGACGAGTTAATTGGTGCAGCAAACCAACACTGCACATGTATACATATGTAACAAACCCGCACATTGTGCACATGTACCCTAAAACTTAAGGTATAATAGCAATAATAATAATAATAATAATAAAGATTTCAGGTTCCTTCTAGAGTGTCCTGGACACTCCACAGGGCAACAAACTGAAAATAATAATAATGATGATAATTACTATTTTCTGTGTGTCAGTTGCTGTTTTAACTGGTTTACATGTATTTAATACCTTTAATTCTCAAATAATCATATGCACTTTTGAAGAAACTAAAAGACATTGTAAGCAATGGCACCTTGATATGAACCCTTGCAATGTGGTTCTGGAGTCTATACTTTTAGCCACTATAGTATATTCATTCTAAAAGGGGCAAAAACCAATTCTAGAACCTTCAAAGGAGAGCAGCTAATGTTTTAACAAAGTTGTAAAGTATATTTCATTATTTACCTATCGCTACTGTAATGAACATAATGTTGGTGGCTTAAACAACACACATTTATTCTTTTACAGCTATGGAAGACAGAGTTCAAAAATAAATTTGACTGGGCCAAAATCAAAGTATTAGCAGGGCCACTCTCCATTTCTAGACTTGTATTCCTTGGGTTTCTTGCCTCCTAGCCCCTTCCTCCATTTCTAATGGCAGCAGTGTAACATCTTGCTTCATCATCACATTTCCTTCTGCTTCCGTTGTCAAATATCCTTCTGTCTCCCTCTTATAAGAACACTTGTGACTATAGTTAGGATTCATCTAGATCATCTAGGATAATCCCATCCTTAATACCCTTAATCAATTCTATAAATCCCTCTTGTTACGTAAGGTGACATGCACAGGTTCCAGGAATTAGGACCTGAATATCTTTTGAGGGCCATTATTTTTTCTACCACATATGCAATATAAGGAATACCTAGTATAGATTGTGTGAACTAACAACATGAACCTTGTCAGGTCAACTCCTGTAATGTACATTATTCATGTCTAGACTGCTTCAGATCAAAGTTGTGGGAATGAAGTCTCAATAAGTATACAAAAGGCATTTATTTTATTTTGAAACTTGTTTGAATTTAATAAGGTCAAAGTAGTTTTTATTTAGTGAGACATGTTAGAATGTCTTTCACTTAAACTGTTTTAAACCTTAAAGTAGTTATATTCTAATTCCACTGCTTAATAGTATTCAGCTAGCTAATTATGTGTCAGACTTACAGTGCCACTTAAAGAGAAAAGTGCTAGGCTGTAGTAGTGGGTAGTGTATACTCTTTTGTCGTGTCACTACCAATGATGAATAAATAAAAATATGATTACAGATTTTTTTCAATAATAAAACCATTTTATGTTTCAAAAGGTAAACTGTTGGTTACATGTTTATTGACTCAGGAAGAATAGTATAAAATGTTACAATTGATGATGTGTGATGAGTAGAATACATTGCTACTTCAAAATAGTATTACTATATTTCTGAAAAGAAATAGCCCACTTATTCACAGAGCTACCAGCACAGAGGATAGAAAGCCTATTGTGCTAAAGCTTATCTTAAACATTTTTGTTAGGGATTGTACCTAAAAACTGCTCTGGAGGCAGGCAGTACACAGTCCCACCTATACTTACCACCCTCTAGGAGCCCCAAAAACTCCAGAACACACTAATTTTAGAATTGTCAGTGTACCCCATCTAGACTCATATTGTAATGAAAATACAGGTTCTGTCACTTGCCAATCACAGAGTCCAATTTACAAGAGTAAGGTCTGATATAAAGAAAGTGACTTTTGATTCCAGAGCTAGCTTACGAGAAGAAGTACAGGCTTCCCACTTTTATGGGTACTACTTTCCTTTTGGAGCAGAAATCAAGCATTTAAAGAAGACCTCACATAAGTAGCATGCAGGGAGTGGGGGAGTGAGCAAGTAGGGTGGGGATCTGGTTGCTAGCTTGTTGTTTTATCTACTGGGGCAGTCAAGCTGGTTACTGCTGGTGTCTTCATGGGCAGGCATATTTTGGGTTATGAACTGACTCTTATCTCTTAAGGCAACCTCTTGGTGGGTGACCATTCTGCTCTGGAGCTGCTAAATATGTATTTAGATAAACTTGCCTTGTAGTGAGTGTCTGGTGAAGGGGAGGTTAAAGGTGATAATTGCATTTCTAAGGAGCTAAGTAGCAAGTGGGAAAAGGAGGGAAGAGAAAAGAAGAGAAAAATATAAATTACCTTTTAGAAAATTGGGTTACATAGTTACTATTCCCCATTCTCAAGTTCTATTTTATCTCTATGACATTTGTGTGTGATATTCATTCCGGTTACTTCCTGCTGAAAAAGGGCATAGTCTTTGTGGATCACAATGGAACTGATCTATTTGGATTTGGAAATATTTATGAGTACTTAGACTTACAGCTGATATTAGTTGGAGCATTATGGTGTGATGTCTGGAAAGTGTGTGGGAAAGCCTATCTTGCATTCCTATCCAACACAGAGGTTGCAACAGCAGTAAACTCCACCACAGAGGGATATGTCTACCTCTGCAATCAGAGCCAATTTTGCAAGCAGCTTTTGCCACCAGGATGGCCCTGACCCATACCAGGATGCTAACCATTGGTCTAGTGACAATGTGGTGTCAGACATAGCTTTGATTTGTTAGCGCATATCTCACAGGGCTATCTGTCACATTTCCTTAATTATCTGGGATACATACACAGCAGTTGCTCTTATTATCATGCAGGTTTCCCTCTGCCAATCATAAATGGATATGATGACAGGGTTGGCTAAATATATATTTAACAGGTTATAGGTAGAACTGTGTACTCCATAAGGTGACAATAAGCCCTGTCTAGTTCTTGAGAATGAATCAGTTTAGTTGAATAGCTGCATCTTATTCAGGAGATGGCATTGCAGATAGGCTTGGCCTCTACATGTGATCAAGACAGATTTTTAATAAGAGGCATTTCTATGGAAACAGAAGAAAAACAAAGGTTAATGTTCAGCACAATTTATCTAGATGTTAGCTTCAAAGCATATTTAGGTACAGAGGAGGAAGGCAGTGGCTATTTGACACATTTTTCTCACCTGTATTACAAGAAACAATGTAGTAGTAATTTCATTGAGTCCAAATCAGAAATATGGAAGAAATATTTGAAAGTGTTAATTTGGGTCTTATAGAATGGAAAGAATTCAGGATCCAATCCAAATTTTGGAAAGTAGTAAACACTTAAAAAAAGTGGATGACTAGAATCTAACAAGTGTCCTATAGATTTTTTTTTTCTGAAACACTATTTTCTCTCTCCAGTCATTGTTTTTACTAAAGACAAACCATAGTAGGACTGATTTGTTTAGACAATAAGTTTCATGGCTGGGAGCAGTGGCTCACACCTGTAATCCCAGCACTTTGGGAGGACGAGGCGGTTGGGTCACAAGGACAAGAGATCATGACCATCCTGGCCAACATAGTGTAATCCCGCCTCTACTAAAAATACAAAAATTAGCTGGGCATTATTAATTAATTAATTAATTTAAAAAGAAAAAGTGTTTCACTTTTATTATATTGGCCTGAATATTTTCATAACGTGCACCAAGAATAATTATTTGCCACATAGGCTCTATTTAAAATTGGCTTTGCTGGAACTTTGTTTCAAAAGGAATCTAAGATAAGACTTTTTAAAGGCTTGAACCCAGCCGTGGATTTATCTGTGCTGGCAAATTCCTGAATTGGGTGAATTCCTCTCCTTGAGGTCTCAAGATAATTTGGGGCTCCTGGGCCTGGCGGAAAATGATAGTCTTTACTTACCACAGATCAGGAACCCCATACAAGGACTGTGTAGACAAAATATGAGGCCAATTTTTCCAAGAGGATTTTTCTTGACTCTGTAAGTCAACTTTGATTTCTTAAAGAAGTCTGTTTATATCTGAAGGTATGCCATTTCAAGCAAAGCCTTTGTAAAATATCTGGTGTCTACAGTGGTGTCCTGTTACAAGAGAAAACAGATTCTTATTGAACTTATGCAAATAACTATACTACCATAAATTAAGTATACTTACAAATAGTTTTCAAATTCTGGGGAAAATCAAGTAGAGAGAAGAAAATATGATTCAAATTTTGCTCACAGGAGTCCACTTTAACCAGTCATTAAAAGCTGAAAATAGCTTAAAAGAAGAGAAAGTTTGCTTGACTCTGACAAACAAAACAAAAATAATCAGTAAATGTTTTAGACAAAAAGCCATAAAAGATTATTTAAAGCTTCTGTTAATTCAGTCCACTCAATCAACTCCTTTTCTGCTTGATATTAGAATAAAAATTCTCATAAATATATCAGCTATCCATGAGAGTCCTGGAAGTTTTTCTCTCTTTTGCGATGGCACAATCTCTAAAGTTATCAGAAACCCTTATGTAAGGGTAGTTCTCAGAGTTCTATAGCTGATTATAAAGTGCCCTATAAAAATATCAAATTAAAATAACAATTGTGGCTGACAAAATCTTAGAATTTCCATGGTTAAAGACACAACCGATGAGAAATTTTGCTTACTTCTGTGTCAAAAAACAGTTTAGCATAATAATGATAATTACTACTGATAATATAAACTAAGACATATCAGAATCACAAGAGTATCATATGATTGTTGAACACATACTAATAACACATTTGTACAAATATAATCCAAAGAAGAATCATGCTTTCTGTATGATTTCAATGTGCTAAATAAGCTAAATATGTCTCTTTTGGACTTTTGGGTAATTAACGTCTAAAAACATTAACCAGATCAAAAAGGCTTAATTTAGAATTTGACTTTGGAAAGTTTTTCAAATAAACACATGATATTACAAAATAGAATCCCAGATCATTATAACTAAAAGGGAAAAATCTTTACTTGTTGATAGAGGGTAGACTCAATTTTTCAAAGAAACCCAATAAAGACAGCATGAGTCCACATGAATCTGCCTTTCTTCCCTTCTTTTCTGTTGTGTATTCAAAAGGCAAACAAAAATATTTTATTATTCTTTAATATTACACAAAAATCCTGTTCAAAAGTGAAAGCCAAATTTCACTTTTGCATTAGTGTACTACTAACGTTAAACCCAATTCTAATAAAACCTTATAAACAAATCTACCCAATCTTAATTAGACTGACCATAAGGTAAGATTTCCATAAACCCCTATGGTCAACTATCATAGCTAATACATGTAGGGCTTAAAACCTAGGTGATGTGTTAATAGGTGCAGCAAACCACCATGGCACATGTTTACCTATGTAACAAACCTGCACATCCTGCACATGTATCCTGGAACTTAAAACACAATTAATTTTTTTTTTAAAAAGGAAAACCTTATTATTAAGACACATGGGTCCAGATTCTGGTCCTGCATCTGTGTGCTCTTATTCTAATGCTTAATTTATGGAAAAGCAAAATAATTCCCTTTAAATTTTAGTCAACTTGCTCATACCCACAGAACTTATTTTACAGGATCAATCTTTTACAAATATTTTACCACTTGTCTAAACTCTCAGTTTTGTGCTATTTCCCCTTTAGCTTTAGAAAATCCTTAAAAACCTCTAAACCTGACAAAATTATATTCCCTTTTAAGAAAACCATATTCCATTTCTTTTTATAACTTCTTACCAAAGATAAATTCTACTTTTCTTTTTTTTTTTTTTTTTTACATTTTTTTTTCTTTTATTATTATTATTATTATTATTATACTTTAGGTTTTATGGTACATGTGCACAATGTGCAGGTAAGTTACATATGTATACATGTGCCATGCTGGTGCGCTGCACCCACCAACTCGTCATCTAGCATTAGGTATATCTCCCAATGCTATCCCTCCCCCCTCCCCCCACCCCACAACAGTCCCCAGAGTGTGATGTTCCCCTTCCTGTGTCCATGTGTTCTCATTGTTCAATTCCCACCTATGAGTGAGAATATGCGGTGTTTGGTTTTTTGTTCTTGCGATAGTTTACTGAGAATGATGATTTCCAATTTCATTCATGTCCCTACAAAGGACGTGAACTCATCCTTTTTTATGGCTGCATAGTATTCCATGGTGTATATGTGCCACATTTTCTTAATCCAGTCTATCATTGTTGGACATTTGGGTTGGTTCCAAGTCTTTGCTATTGTGAATAATGCCGCAATAAACATACGTGTGCATGTGTCTTTATAGCAGCATGATTTATAGTCCTTTGGGTATATACCCAGTAATGGGATGGCTGGGTCGAATGGAATTTCTAGTTCTAGATCCCTGAGGAATCGCCACACTGACTTCCACAATGGTTGAACTAGTTTACAGTCCCACCAACAGTGTAAAAGTGTTCCTATTTCTCCACATCCTCTCCAGCACCTGTTGTTTCCTGACTTTTTAATGATTGCCATTCTAACTGGTGTGAGATGGTATCTCATTGTGGTTTTGATTTGCATTTCTCTGATAGCCAGTGATGGTGAGCATTTTTTCATGTGTTTTTTGGCTGCATCAATGTCTTCTTTTGAGAAGTGTCTGTTCATGTCCTTCGCCCACTTTTTGATGGGGTTGTTTGTTTTTTTCTTGTAAATTTGTTGGAGTTCATTGTAGATTCTGGATATTAGCCCTTTGTCAGATGAGAAGGTTGCGAAAATTTTCTCCCATTTTGTAGGTGGCCTGTTCACTCTGATGGTAGTTTCTTTTGCTGTGCAGAAGCTCTTGAGTTTAATTAGATCCCATTTGTCAATTTTGGCTTTTGTTGCCATTGCTTTTGGTGTTTTAGACATGAAGTCCTTGCCCATGCCTATGTCCTGAATGGTAATGCCTAGGTTTTCTTCTAGGGTTTTTATGGTTTTAGGTCTAACATTTAAGTCTTTAATCCATCTTGAATTGATTTTTGTATAAGGTGTAAGGTAGGGATCCAGTTTCAGCTTTCTACATATGGCTAGCCAGTTTTCCCAGCACCATTTATTAAATAGGGAATCCTTTCCCCATTTCTTGTTTTTGTCAGGTTTGTCAAAGATCAGATACTTGTAGATATGTGGCATTATTTCTGACGGCTCTGTTCTGTTCCATTGATCTATATCTCTGTTTTGGTACCAGTACCATGCTGTTTTGGTTACTGTAGCCTTGTAGTATAGTTTGAAGTCAGGTAGTGTGATGCCTCCAGCTTTGTTCTTTTGGCTTAGGATTGACTTGGCGATGCGGGCTCTTTTTTGGTTCCATATGAACTTTAAAGTAGTTTTTTCCAATTCTGTGAAGAAAGTCATTGGTAGCTTGATGGGGATGGCATTGAATCTGTAAATTACCTTGGGAAGGATGGCCATTTTCATGATATTGATTCTTCCTACCCATGAGCATGGAATGTTCTTCCATTTGTTTGTATCCTCTTTTATTTCCTTGAGCAGTGGTTTGTAGTTCTCCTTGAAGAGGTCTTTCACATCCCTTGTAAGTTGGATTCCTAGGTATTTTATTCTCTTTGAAGCAATTGTGAATGGGAGTTCACTCATGATTTGGCTCTCTGTTTGTCTGTTATTGATGTATAAGAATGCTTGTGATTTTTGCACATTGATTTTGTATCCTGAGACTTTGCTGAAGTTGCTTATCAGCTTAAGGAGATTTTGGGCTGAGACAATGGGGTTTTCTAGATATACAATCATGTCATCTGCAAACAGGGACAATTTGACTTCCTCTTTTCCTAATTGAATACCCTTGATTTCCTTCTCCTGCCTAATTGCCCTGGCCAGAACTTCCAACACTATGTTGAATAGAAGTGGTGAGAGAGGGCATCCCTGTCTTGTGCCAGTTTTCAAAGGGAATGCTTCCAGTTTTTGCCCATTCAGTATGATATTGGCTGTGGGTTTGTCATAAATAGCTCTTATTATTTTGAGATACGTCCCATCAATTCCTAATTTATTGAGAGTTTTTAGCATGAAGGGTTGTTGAATTTTGTCAAAGGCCTTTTCTGCATCTATTGAGATAATCATGTGGTTTTTGTCTTTCGTTCTGTTTATATGCTGGATTACATTTATTGATTTTCATATGTTGAACCAGCCTTGCATCCCAGGGATGAAGCCCACTTGATCATGGTGGATAAGCTTTTTGATATGCTGCTGGATTCGATTTGCCAGTATTTTATTGAGGATTTTTGCATCAATGTTCATCAAGGATATTGGTCTAAAATTCTCTTTTTTTGTTGTGTCTCTGCCAGGCTTTGGTATCAGGATGATGCTGACCTCATAAAATGAGTTAGGGAGGATTCCCTCTTTTTCTATTGATTGGAATAGTTTCAGAAGGAATGGTACCAGCTCCTCCTTGTACCTCTGGTAGAATTCGGCTGTGAATCCATCTGGACCTGGACTTTTTTTGGTTGGTAAGCTATTGATTATTGCCACAATTTCAGCTCCTGTTATTGGTCTATTCAGAGATTCAACTTCTTCCTGGCTTAGTCTTGGGAGGGTGTATGTGTTGAGGAATTTATCCATTTCTTCTAGATTTTCTAGTTTATTCGCATAGAGGTGTTTGTAATATTCTCTGATGGTAGTTTGTATTTCTGTGGGATCGGTGATGATATCCCCTTTATCATTTTTTATTGCATCTATTTGATTCTTCTCTCTTTTTTTCTTTATTAATCTTGCTAACGGTCTATCAATTTTGTTGATCCTTTCAAAAAACCAGCTCCTGGATTCATTTATTTTTTGAAGGGTTTTTTGTGTCTCTATTTCCTTCAGTTCTGCTCTGATTTTAGTTATTTCTTGTCTTCTGCTAGCTTTTGAATGTGTTTGCTCTTGCTTTTCTAGTTCTTTTAATTGTGATGTTAGGGTGTCAATTTTGGATCTTTCCTGCTTTCTCTTGTGGGCATTTAGTGCTATAAATTTCCCTCTACACACTGCTTTGAATGCATCCCAGAGATTCTGGTATGTTGTGTCTTGGTTCTCGTTGGTTTCAAAGAACATCTTTATTTCTGCCTTCATTTCGTTATGTACCCAGTAGTCATTCAGGAGCAGGTTGTTCAGTTTCCACGTAGTTGAGCGGTTTTGAGTGAGATTCTTAATCCTGAGTTCTAGCTTGATTGCACTGTGATCTGAGAGACAGTTTGTTACAATTTCTGTTCTTTTACATTTATTGAGGAGAGCTTTACTTCCAAGTATATGGTCAATTTTGGAATAGGTGTGGTGTGGTGCTGAAAAAAATGTATATTCTGTTGATTTGGGGTGGAGAGTTCTGTAGATGTCTATTAGGTCTGCTTGGTGCAGAGCTGAGTTCAATTCCTGGGTATCCTTGTTGACTTTCTGTCTCGTTGATCTGTCTAATGTTGATAGTGGGGTGTTAAAGTCTCCCATTATTAATGTGTGGGAGTCTAAGTCTCTTTGTAGGTCACTCAGGACTTGCTTTATGAATCTGGGTGCTCCTGTATTGGGTGCATATAGCAGTTCCTCACCAGCAACGGAACAAAGCTGGACGGAGAATGACTTTGACGAGCTGAGAGAAGAAGGCTTCAGATGATCAAATTACTCCGAGCTACGGGAGGATATTCAAACCAAAGGCAAAGAAGTTGAAAACTTTGAAAAAAATTTAGAAGAGTGTATAACTAGAATAACCAATACAGAGAAGTGCTTAAAGGAGCTGATGGAGCTGAAAACCAAGGCTCGAGAACTACGTGAAGAATGCAGAAGCCTCAGGAGCCGATGCGATCAAATGGAAGAAAGGGTATCAGCCCTGGAAGATGAAATGAATGAAATGAAGCGAGAAGGGAAGTTTAGAGAAAAAAGAATAAAAAGAAACGAGCAAAGCCTCCAAGAAATGTGGGACTATGTGAAAAGACCAAATCTACGTCTGATTGGTGTACCTGAAAGTGACGGGGAGAATGGAACCAAGTTGGAAAACACTCTGCAGGATATTATCCAGGAGAACTTCCCCAATCTAGCAAGGCAGGCCAACATTCAGATTCAGGAAATACAGAGAACGCCACAAAGATACTCCTCGAGAAGAGCAACTCCAAGACACATAATTGTCAGATTCACCAAAGTTGAAATGAAGGAAAAAATGTTAAGGGCAGCCAGAGAGAAAGGTCGGGTTACCATCAAAGGGAAGCCCATCAGACTAACAGCGGATCTCTCGGCAGAAACCCTACAAGCCAGAAGAGAGTGGGGGCCAATATTCAACATTCTTAAAGAAAAGAATTTTCAACCCAGAATTTCATATCCTGCCAAACTAAGCTTCATAAGTGAAGGAGAAATAAAATACTTTACAGACAAGCAAATGCTGAGAGATTTTGTCACCACCAGGCCTGCCCTAAAAGAGCTCCTGAAGGAAGCGCTAAACATGGAAAGGCACAACCAGTACCAGCCACTGCAAAATCATACCGAAATGTAAAGAACATCGAGACTAGGAAGAGACTGCATCAACTAACGAGCAAAATATCCAGCTAACATCATAATGACAGGATCAAATTCACACATAACAATATTAACTTTAAATGTAAATGGACTAAATGCTCCAATTAAAAGACACAGACTGGCAAACTGGATGAGGACTCAAGACCCATCAGTGTGCTGTATTCAGGAAACCCATCTCACGTGCAGACACACATAGGCTCAGAATAAAAGGATGGAGGAAGATCTACCAAGCAAATGGAAAACAAAAAAAGGCAGGGGTTGCAATCCTAGTCTCTGATAAAACAGACTTTAAACCAACAAAGATCAAAAGAGACAAAGAAGGCCATTACATAATGGTAAAGGGATTAATTCAACAAGAAGAGCTAACTATCCTAAATATATATGCACCCAATACATAAATTCTACTTTTCTTACACACCTTGCATGTAAAACTCTTTCTCCGGTAGTCCCGATTACATGTTGCAATGTTAACTCTCAGCAACTTTTATATTTGATGAAAAATCTGGTAGAGTAAGCAATTTTAACCATATATCACATCATAGAGTGCAAGACAATGAGAGAGCTTCAGACAAGGTCTGACTCTTCCCAGCCTTGCCAGGGTACCTGGTTAACTCCATATGTCACCAGACCTTACCTAGAATCTAATGGCTGTAAAACAGACAAGTCAAATAATTATTGAAAGTCATAGAAGCAGTTTATGACCTTAAAGCATCTAGCAAACGATATCTGACTTGCCTAATTTAGACCAAAAATATAAAATCTAAAGACATTTTTATTTTACTTTACAATTAACCTTTCAATGTGTCATTATTTTTGAGAGATTGAGTTATATGACTTAAAAACATTAAAGCTTCTTTTTTTCTGACCTTATATTTAATATATGTGCCTATTTTTCTTTAGCACAAACAATTACAGCTCTTTTATATAAACTTCACATACACAACACATGTAAGGGATGAAACAGCATGCAGTTTCTAGGGCCAAACATTTAAATGCATAAGCATACACTGCTGGAAAGCAGAACAGATTTCCAAAAATCAAGAACCTCATTTTTACACTGAATACCAAGCTCCAAAAAAGAGGGAAACATTATGGGACAGAACAGTGCAATGTTTTCACTGTGCATTTTACTTTGAGTACATTCCTCCAAGGCTGATGAGCAAATCAAAGCTGAACAGCCCATTCTGTAATCAGTTCATCTCCCATTTCATACCATTTTGGTGGCCAAGATAAAGCTTTTCTTATTTAAACACAAGAAGAAAGATGTATCAGCTTGTAGTAATGACAACTCATGGTAACCATCTGCCATTAGTATCTCTAAAAGTATATCTCTTACCCAGCTATTATACTCCAAGACTAAAAGTTCTCTCATAATGAAGAGTAACTTCTGATGCCCCTCAAAGTCAAATATTTGTAAATCTCTCATACCAGATTCTAGCCAGGACAAATCTCCAATAGCTGACACCTCTGGCTTTTAAGCTTTAATTTTCCCCCGAAGTTATTCTCCCAAGTGAAACCAATCATCTTTAACTAATATTATGACATGGATGCATGAGGTGTCCACAAAGAGATAGCAAGCAGTGCTCACAAGATTTGGATCCAAACAGTAGTTTTCATCTTAACGCCAGTAGAAAAGTAACAGCAGATTTAAGACAGACAGAAAAGAAAATAGAGGAAGATACAGCCTGGCCAGCCTCCATGTAGAAGCCAGGTTTGACAAGTGCGGCATGAGAGAGAGAAAAGAGAAAGAAAGAGATGAAAAAGTATAGTGCTAGCAAGGGATCTTGAGAGCATTCCAGTCAATACATCGCATAAAGTTGATTGCTCCACCACCCTTGTTTATCTTCCATCAATGAAAGCCTCAGTACCCCATGTCTACATGGTGCAGGACCATCTCTCCACAAGTCACTGGTTAAGGTGAGCCATTTCAAGCTAGAGGGAGGGAGGGGTGTCTAAGGACAAAAGGAGTAAAGCTGTACTTGGCACTCTGAAGATAGTTAGAAGGGTGAGATTGAAGGTAGAAAGGAAACAAAGAAATCAGGACCCATAAACAAATTGATACATTCACACATGCAAACAAACAGTGTGCTTCCAAATGACTCCCCAATGAAGGGGACTGAATGAAGTTCTGAAAACTCCTCCCTAGTTTTAAATGGCTCCATGGGTCTGAGCCAAGCAAATCTCTCATGCTGCCGCACATTCAAACAAATACAAATGCACAAAATCCTCAAATGATAGCACTAGCAGCCCAGTCTTAAGTAAAGCAGGGACCTATCAACACCCAAAAGAGGCAGAGGGTTGGCCAAGTGTATTCTGACCAACTTACCCAGTTCCAAAGTTTGCTGGCTTTTTCAGAGGTCACTTTCTTTGTACCAGTAAAGCATTGAAGGCATGTTATGTCATGCTGTGAGGCAAAAGGGAAGTTCCTCCAAAATAATAAGTTTTTTGGCAACTGCTGGGATGTTCCCTAACATTATCATTACATGTCACCAAAATTGTAACCAAAACACAGGTTCAGTTGCTCACCACTTGCAGAGTCCAATTAACAAAAGAGAGGTCTGGTATAAAGTGACTTTTTATTCCAAAGCTAGCTTAGGGTAAGAAGTACAGCCTTCCTACATTTAAGAGTACTGCTTCACTTTTAGAGTGGAAAGTGAGCACTTTTAAAGAGGGCCTAACATGAAAGACATGCAATGGGGAGAAGTGAGCAGGTGGGAGGTCTACTTGCTAGCTTGGTGCCTTATCAATGTTGAATTACAAATCCTACCCCAGGCCAAACATTTACTAAAGAAAACAAAATAAATTGAACTCCAAAACCAAAGCACACAAAACAACAATAACAACAAAACACAAATGAGCTGACCTAGGAAGATTAAAAGGCCCTCTTGCAGGGGTCAAAAAAATGCTACAATGCCCAATAACGATGCAGGTTTCATCAATCTAAGAATCTAGTCATACACATATCCCAGGTTAGTCAGCAGGGCCCTGACACTTTTAAGTCTTAAAGATTAAGACTCTCATCTTCATCTGTGCATTGGTCTTTATGCTTTCAAGCTCTCATCTCCACACCACAGAAACAGAGAAACAAACAGAAACTTTTAAAACTAAATCTTTCCAGAACTCTAGAAAATGGTGGGAAAAAAAGGTTTACAGTAACCAAGAAAATGCTGAATTGGGAGATTTCAAAGCAGTTGGAAACATTTTTGGCAATTTTATTTGCCATAGCCTTACTCCTTCCCTGGCCTTCGTTATAGCTAACTCATTGCTCAAGCCAGAAAGGTTGTGTACATTTTTTGGAAGTGCTGCAAGATAGACTAACAAGCCAATAAATCCTAGGGCAAAATATTGTATCAAAACATAAAATAGAACACTTAAAGCTTGTGAGCAAAAGCATGAAGAGTTTATTTGAGAAGTTAGTGCTCAAAAGCACCAGAGCTACAGATGAATTTAGAAAGCTACGTTTATGCTCAGCATCACTCATTTTCAAAATAGATATGAGAAGACCCTGTGCTTTTACCTTAGGCTGGTTTTTAGGCTTGGTGCAAGCCTGAATAAATGTTGAAAGGGTCTTGCACAGAGCCAATCTGACACATCTAGATGTTTTTGTTTTCCTTTTCAAAAAACTCTTGGCTTTCAAGGATATCTCTGTTTAAAAAAAAAAAAAAGTTAGCTGGACACTAGTTAAGGAATAAAAACTTTGGTAACCAAACTTGATAAATACAGTCTTTGCAAAATTATTTTGTGAAAGTTAATAGACAAATGGACAGCTATAACATTCAACAATGGGGAAAAACTTTGAGGAAGGAGACACATTTTATTTCCAATGATCCCATCTTAGGGGTAGAAGATAGCTGATTTACTGGTGACAAATCCATACAGGTCTCTAGCAACCTCAATTCTTGCCTCCTCAGAAGGAAGAATTTGACTGGATGGCATAAGGCAGAAAAAGAGACCAAGGCAAGTTTCAGATCAGGAGTGGAAGTTTAACGAAAAGCTTTAGAGCAGGAAGGAAAGGAAAGTATACTTGGAAGAGACCCAAGTGAGTGACTTGAATGACAATGTGGCCTTTAACCTTGATTCTAAAACTTTATATGCTGGCCCACTGCTGGCATCTTGCACTCCTTTTCCATGAGTCTTTCCTTTGGATGGGCTGCCTGCATGCACAGTGCCTTACTTAAGCTTGGGAAGTGAGGATTCACAGTTTGTTTAGGAAGTTGTACACATGCTTACCTGACGCTTTCTTCCCCTTTCTAGTGAAATGCCCCAGAAGGCCATACTCAGCCACTTTTTTTCTCTTAATGTGCATGCCTGAGCTTACCCAATTACTGAGATTTTTATTGAAAGTTAATTACCAGACTCAAATGTGTTTGTTTGTGAAGTTGCCTCTCTGACATCTGTGATCAGTAACACTTTAGTGCAACAGCTGTGGACCATCAGGAAGTGGCCTCGCCATGGCTCTGACTGCCAATTTATCTTTTTTTTTTTTTTGAGATGGAGTCTCCTTCTGTCGCCCAGGCTGGAGTGCAGTGGCGCAATCTTGGCTCACTGCAAGCTCCACCTCCCGAGTTCACGCCATTCTCCTGCCTCAGCCTCCTGAGCAGCCGGGACCACAGGTGCCTGCCACCATGCCTGGCTAATTTTTTGTATTTTTAGTAGAGACGGGGTTTCACCATGCTAGCCAGGATGGTCTCGATCTCCTGACATCGTGATCCACCCACCTCAGCCTCCCAAAGTGCTGGGATTACAGTTGTGAGCCACCGCGCCTGGCCGCCAATTTATCATTTTTAGAGAGGCAGTGTGATAACTGCCAAACCATCACCTGATGGTTACCTGACATTCCTAGTGGGTTTGGGGAGAGCCCTCTCCTGCCCTGCTCATGCCCAACTACCTGTAACAACCACATTATAATATACAAATATCTATCGGGGATCCTGTCCCAATATTCACGTAGGATTTTTTCTATTTTTCTTAAGTGTCAGCCAGCTTGAGAAATAAAGGGACAAAGTACAAAAGAGAGAAATTTTAAAGCTGGGAGTCCAGAGGAGACATCACATGTCGGTAGGTTCTGTATGCCCCAAAAGCCACAAAAACCAGCAAGTTTTTATTAGGGATTTTCAAAAGGGGAGGGAGTGTGCAAATAGGTGTGGGTCACAGACATCAAGTACTTTACAAAGTAATAGACTATCACAAGGCAAGTGGAGGCAAGATGAGGTCACAGGACCACAGGACGGAGGCAAAATTAAAATTGCTAATGAAGTTTCGGGCACCATTGTCATTGATAACATCTTATCAGGAGACAGGGTTTTGAGATCAACCAGTCTGACAAAATTTATTAGGTGGGAATTTCCTCTTCCTGATAAGCCTGGGAGTCCTATCGGAGACTGGAGTCTATTTCACCTCTGCAGTCTCGACCATAAGAGACAACCACGCCCAGGGGGCCAGTTCAGAGACCCACCCTGAGGTGCGCATTCTCTTTCTCAGGGATGTTCCATGCTGAGAAAAAGAATTCAGCAATATTTCTCCAAATTTGCTTCTGAAAGAAGAGAAATATGGCTCTGTTCCACCCAGCTTACCGGCAGTAAGAGTTTAAGGTTATCTCTCTTATTCCCTGAATTATTGCTGTTACCCTGTTATTTTTTCAAGGTGCCCATATTTCATATTGCTCAAACAAACATGCTGTACAATTTGTGCAGTTAATGCAATTATTACATGGTCCTGAGGCAATATACATCCTCCTCAGCTGACAGGATTAAGAGATTAAAGTAAAGACAGGCATAGGAAATCACAAGGGTATTGATTGGGGAAGTGATAACTGTCCATGAAACCTTTACAATTTATGTTTAGAGATTGCAATAAAGACAGGCATAAGAAATTACAAAAGTATTAATTTGGGGAACTAATAAATGTCCATTAAATCCTCACAATCCACGTTCTTCTTCCATGGCTTCAGCCAGTCCCTCTGTTTGGGGGTCCCTGACTTCCCACAACAAATATCCACTTCTGAACAAAAAGTCTCAAGAATTAGAAACAAACAGAAGTTGGGTCCATTCAGAATCCCAAAATAGTCAGAAACCACTTTTCAGAAAGTTTAAACATTGCACATAGAACACATTTATTTATAGCAATTGATTTATATATTCCTGAAGACTTAAAGAAAAACATAAACAAATAATCAAATAAAACCAGGAAAATCATGAATGAGCAAAATTAAGATACATTGTAAAACACATAAATTATGAAAGGGAACCAAACAGAAATCCTGGATCTGGAATTGAACACAGCTCTGCACCAAGCAGACCTAATAGACATCTACAGAACTCTCCACACCAAATCAACAGAATATACATTCTTCTCAGCACCACATACCACTTATTCCAAAATTGACCATATACTTGGAAGTAAAGCACTCTTCAGCAAATGTAAAAGAAGAGAAATTATAGCAAACTCTCTCTCAGACCACAGTGCAATCAAACTAGAACTCAAGATTAAGAAACTCACTGAAAATGGCTCAACTACATGGAAACTGAACAACCTGCCCCTGAATGACTACTGGGTACATAACGAAATGAAGGCAGAAATAAAGATGTTCTTTGAAACCAGTGAGAACAAAGACACAACATACTAGAATCTCTGGGACACATTTAAAGCAGTGTGTAGAGGGAAATTTATAGCACCAAATGCCCACAAGAGAAAGCAGGAAAGATCTAAAATTGACACCATAACATCACAATTAAAAGAACTAGAGAAGCAAGAGCAAACACATTCCAAAGCTAGCAGAAGGCAAGAAATAACTAAGATCAGAGCAGAACTGAAGGAGACAGAGACACAAAAAACCCTTCAAAAAATCAATGAATCCAGGATCTGGTTTTTTGAAAAGATCAACAAAATTGATAGACCGCTAGCAAGACTAATAAAGAATTCTTGAAAAGAGAGAAGAATCAAATAGACACAATAAAAAATGATAAAGGGGATATCACCACCAATCCCACAGAAATACAAACTACCATCAGAGAATACTATAAATACCTCTACATAAATAAAGTAGAAAATCTAGAATCAATGGATAAATTCCTGGACACATACACCCTCCCAAGACTAAACCAGGAAGAAGTTGAATCACTGAATAGACCAATAACAGGCTCTGAAATTGTGGCAATAATTAATAGCCTACCAACCAAAAAATTTGAGGACCAGACGGATAAATAGCTGAATTCAACCAGAGGTACCAGGAGGAGCTCGTACCATTCCTTCTGAAACTATTCCAATCAATAGAAAAAGAGGGAATCCTCCTTAACTCATTTTATGAGGCCAGCATCATCCTGATACCAAAGCCTGGCAGAGACACAACAAAAAAAAGGGAATTTTAGAAAAATATTCCTGATGAACATCGATGCAAAAATCCTCAATAAAATACTGGCAAACTGAATCCAGCAGCACATCAAAAAGCTTATCCACCATGATCAAGTGGGCTTCATCCCTGGGATGCAAGGCTGGTTCAACATATGAAAATCAATAAACATAATCCAGCATATAAATGTAACCAAAGACAAAAACCACATGATTATCGCAATAGATGCAGAAAAGGCCTTTGACAAAATTCAACAATGCTTCATGCTAAAAACTCTCAATAAATTAGGTATTGATGTGATGTGCCTCAAAATAATAAGACCTATTTATGACAAACCCAGAGCCAACATCATACTGAATGGGCACAAACTGGAAGCATTCCCTTTGAAAACTGGCACAAGACAGGGATGCCCTCTCTCACCCCTCCTATTCAACATAAGGTTAGAAGTTCTGGCCAGGGCAATTAGGCAGGAGAAGGAAATAAAGGGTATTCAATTAGGAAAAGAGGAAGTCAAATTGTCCCTGTTTGCAGATGACATGATTGTATATCTAGAAAACCCCATTGTCTCAGCCCAAAATCTCCTTAAGCTGATAAGCAACTTCAGCAAAGTCTCAGGATACAAAATCAATGTGCAAAAATCACAAGCATTCTTATACACCAATAACAGACAGAGAGCCAAATCATGAGTAAACTCCCATTCACAATTGCTTCAAAGAGAATAAAATATCTAAGACTCCAACTTACAAGGGATGTGAAGGACCTCTTCAAGGAGAATTCCAAACCACTGCTCAACAAAATACAAGAGGACACAAACAAATGGAAGAACATTCCATGCTCATGGATAGAAAGAATCAATATTGTGAAAATGGCAATACTGCCCAAGGTAATTTATAGATTCAATGCCATCCCCATCAAGCTACCAATGACTTTCTTCACAGAAGTGGAAAAAACTACCTTAAAGTTCATATGGAACCAAAAAAGAGCCCACATTGCCAAGTGAATCCTAAGCCAAAAGAACAAAGCTGGAAGCATCACGCTACCTGACTTCAAACTATACTACAAGGCTACAGTAACAAAAACAGCATGGTACTGGTACCAAAACAGAGATATAGACCAACGGAACAGAACACAGCCCTCAGAAGTAATACCACACCTCTACAACCATCTGATCTTTTACAAACCTGACAAAAACAAGCAATGGGGAAAGGATTCCCTATTTAATAAATGGTGCTGGGAAAACTGGCTAGCCATATATAGAAAGCTGAAACTGGATCCCTTCCTTACACCTTATATCAAAATTAACTCAAGATGGATGAAAGACTTAAATGTTAGCCCTAAAACCATAAAAACTCTAGAAGAAAACCTAGGCAATACCATGCAGGACACAGGCATGGGCAAGGAATTCATGTCTAAAACACCAAAAGCAATGGCAACAAGAGCCAAAATTGACAAATGGGATCTAATTAAACTCAAGAGCTTCTGCACAGCAAAAAAAAAACTAGAGTGAACCGGCAACCTACAGAATGGGAGAAGATTTTTGCAATCTACTCATCTGACAAAGGGCTAATATCCAGAATCTACAATGAACTCCAACAAATTTACAAGAAAAAAAAACAAACTACCCCATCAAAAAGTGGGCAGAGGTTATGAACAGACACTTCTCAAAAGACGACATTTATGCAGCCAAAAGACACATGAAAAAATGCTCATCATCACTGGGCATCAGAGAAATGCAAATCAAAACCACCATGAGATACCATCTCACACCAGTTAGAATGGGGACCATTAAAAAGTCAGGAAACAACAGGTGCTGGAGAGGATGTGGAGAAATAGGAACACTTTTACACTGTTGGTGGTACTGTAAACTAGTTCAACCACTGTGGAAGATAGTGTGGTGATTCCTCAGGGATCTAGAACTAGAAATACCATTTGACCCAGCCATCCCATTACTGGGTATATACCCAAAGAGTTATAAATCATGCTGTTATAAAGACACATGGACACGTATGTTTACTGTGGCACTATTTACAATAGCAAAGACTTGGAACCAATCCAAATGTCCATCAATTATAGACTGGATTAAGAAAATGTGGCACATATACCCCATGGAATACTATGCAGTCCTTTATAGAGACATGGATGAAGCTGGAAACCATCGTTGTCAGCAAACTATGGCAAGGACAAATAACCAAACACCACATGTTCTCACTCATAGGTGGGAATTGAACAATGAGAACACTTGAACACAGGTTGGGAAACATCACACACTGGGGCCTGTTGTGTGGTGGGGGTGTGGGGGAGGGATAGCATTAGGAGACACACCTAATGTAAATGACGAGTTGATGGGTGCAGCACACCAACATGGCACATGTATACATATGTAACAATCCTGCACATTGTGCTCACGTACCCTAGAACTTAAAGTACAAAAAAAAAAAAAAAATAGAAATCTTGGATCTGAAAAATACGATAAAAAATAATTAATGGTTTGTGTCAGTCTGTCTATTTGGACAGCTATAACACAATACCACAAACTGGGTAGCTTATAATGACAGAAATACATTATTTCTCCCAAGTCTGGAGGCCAGGGTGTTTAAGGTCAAAGTGGCAGCAGATTCAGTATTTGGCGAGGTCTTGCTTTCTGGTTTATAGAAGTTAAATGAATAAGATACTTAGAAATGTACTTTTAAATATTTTTAAATTTAATGATTTTTAAGATTCAAAGGGTACATATGCATGTTCGTCACATGGATGTATTGCCTACTGGGTGGGATTGGGCTTGTAGTGTACCCATTACCCAAATAAGAATAGGTAATTTCTCAAACCTCAACCTCTCTCACTCTTCCCCATTTTGGAGTCCCCGGTGTCTATTATTTTCATCTTTATTTCCATGTATACTAAATGTTTATCTCCCACATGCAAGTGGAAATAGATGGTATTTGATTTTCAGTTATTTCACCTTTCAGTTACTTCACCTAGAATAATGGACTTCAGCTCCATCCATTTTGCTGTAAATTGCCTTTCCTCATTCTTTTTTAAAGCTATGTAGTATTGCAGGTATATGCACAAATTCCCTATTAGTACATGTATTGTATAGATACCATGTTTTCTTTATTCAGTCAAAGATTGATAAACACCTCTGTTTGTTTCATGACTTTGCAACAGTGAATAGTGTTAATACAGAAGTTACTAAGAAATAATTTTTAGGCAGCTAGAAAGGGTAATGGTTCTCAGTGGAATTTTGGTTTAATAAAAAGCAACCCCCAAAACATTTCTTTTCTAACTGAAAGCAGCTTGAAAAACCAGACCAACAAGCATTGATATGCAAATACTGGTGATTAGAAACCAGGTCCACCCAACATGGCGGTTCCCACTCTCTTGTCCTTGTCACAACGTGTGCCAGGTGTCATGGCCATCTCCAGATAACACCACGTGTGCAGGACATCATGGCGCCCATCATTAGCATATTAAAAGACTAGGGTGAGAGGGCCAGCTTTTTCATGGGCCACATGAATGACACATCTGGTCACACCAATCGCCTGGACCCTATGCAAATCAGACACCACCTCCTTCAGCCTCTCAATATATCCAACTGCTTTTCCACTGCACATGGCATTTTCTCCATTCGGGTACCCCTTCCCTCTGTACAGGGGGAGCCTTTCTTCTTCTTTCTTACTTAATTAAACTTTCCACTCCTTAAAACTACTCCACGTGTGTCCATGTCATTTGTCTAATTGGCAGGAGATGAAGGACCCTGGTGTTTCTCCAGTCATTGAAGCCATATCATTTTGGGGCACTGGCTGGAAATCCAAGGTACAACATTCATTGGAGCAGTGAGTATAGGAGCAGACTTTCTACTTTCATTCCCAAGGCTTCTTGTCCTCAGTTTTTATTCTCTCAAATAACTCTATAAAAAAACAAAACAAAGAAACAAAAAAAAAACTGGTGTCCTTTGGCTGATTAATGAGCCACTAGGGCTGGCCACTGGTCTAAAACAAACAAACAAACAAACAAAAAACGGGTGTCCTTCGGCTGATTAATAAGCCACAAGGGCTAGCCACAGGTAGTCTAAAAGACTTAGGTGTGAGGCTTACTAAGGAGGACTTAGTCAATCCCCTTGTGTTCTCAGGGTGTTGGGAATATTGGCTCTGTCCCAACCAGTCTCCTTTCATGAGAAATCTTTGCAATTGCGTGAGGCTGGGAAAAGTACGGAAGCCATTGAGAATTTCTGGCCAGGGCACACCCTGGTGTTATTCAAAGGCTTCTGGACCTGACCCAGCCTCCGACAGCCCACTCTGGGTGTTGGTAGAGAATCCCCAGCTATCCTGTCACATAGCTTTCCTTCTTTTTTTACCTGTGGTCTCTTACTCTCTCTCTGTGGGTGTCGAATGTGTGGGAATTTTTACAGTTCAGGGAAAAAGGTCTGTTAGGAAAGACTGACAAACACCGCAGGCAGTAACTCAATAAGCGTCTCTCTCTACCATGTTGCTGGCGAGCACATGGTATTTCTAAGCCAAAAGCTCCACCTAGTGTATACAGAAATCCTCTACATGAGGCACATTTTTTACAGTAACACTGCAGCTTCTTTTTGCGCCACTAGAAATCAGGCTCTAAGCCCCTTCTGTGAGTGGGGAAATCCTGCTTTCAACTATTAAGAATAAAATGCCCACCACAGCTAAATTTTAGTCCTGACACTGTCCCATCAGCAGGAAAATTGCCATTAGGTCCCCACGTCCCTTTAAGACACCTAGCCTGTTCCCTATTAGAAGGGTACTTAATTAGTAAGGGGATTTTAAGTCCAGAGGGTAACCAGAGCCATTTTTCTAAGGGTAAATGCTTTAGCACACACCATAATAGCAGGAAGTCTAGCATATTTCCTCCATTAAAGGAGCCTTGACCAAAGACGACACAGTCTCTCTGGAGGTCCGTTTTCTGGCAAGCCAGGCAGATCACATAGGTTTAGGAAGTCAAAGGGGAATCACACAAGACAGATAAGCTAAAGTTGAATGGATAATGCATGATTAATCCCATCACTTAGTTTATTCAGTTCCATGGCTTGGAGGGCCATGCCTACAACCATGGGCAGCACATTTAACAGGGTGCCTGGACCCAGGAACCAGGGAGGGAAAACAGTCGGAAGGATTGCCCACAACCATAGGCAGCACATTTAACAGGGTGCCTGGACCCAGGAACCAGGGAGGGAAAACAGTCGGAAGGATTGCCCACAACCATAGGCAGCACATTTAACAGGGTGTCTGGACCCAAGATCCAGGGAGGGAAAACAGTCAGAAGGATGCTCCACTGTGTTATTCTCCACCCTTGGTCATATGGAAAGGAAGGAGACTAAAAGGATGCTTTTATTCTCACTTTTTTTTTTTTATGGGTAACAGAATATCTTCAGCTTGCACCCCTTTGGAGTGTACTCTGAAGCACTGGAAATTTTTTAACCTCAGGACTTTGAAGAGAAAAGCGACTCATTTTCTTTTGCACAAGGGCATAACATTTTTACTAAACCTTTGCAAGCATTATAAGACCATTCCAGCTCTCTTAGCAATAATATTGAGCAAGGCCACAGGAAATCATTCCCCAGAGCTAAAGCAGATTTCAGAGGAGCAATCTGAGACAACTATTGAATGCCCCAACCCTTCCAGTCCCCCTCATTCAGAAGCCCCTCCAATCACACCATCAGCTCCTCCAGCTCCACCATCTCCAGTATTACCCACTTTCCCTGCCTCTCTCTTACCTCTGCAGGAAATGCCTGATGGAAATGATTCCATGAGGGTTCACGTTCCCTTCTCATTACAGGACCTTAGGCAAATAAAGAGAGACATACGCAGATTTTCTGACGACACGGATAGGTATATGAAAGCTTTCCAAAATTTAACTCGGGCGTTTTACCACACATGGAAGGATGTTATACTGCTCCTAAACCAAACCTTAATGGTAGCTGAAAAGCAGGCAGCTCTTCAAGCAGCAGATAATTTCAGAGATGAGCAACATATCGCCTATAATACACCAAAAGGGAAGGAAAAACTTGGGGAAAGTGAAAAAATAGCAGAAACACCATTCCCAATGGGAAGGGAAGCAGTTTCCCTTGACAACCCTGATTGGTACCCCAGTAGCTCTGCAGATTAATGGAAAATAAAGCACTACTTAATATGCATTTTAGAGGGCCTATGAAGAACTAAGACCAGACCTCTCAATTATTCTAAATTGTCTATGATAAATCAAAAACCCAGATGAGAATCCTGTAGCCTTTATGGAAAGGCTGAGAGAGGCACTAAGAAAACACACCTCCTTAACCCCTGATTCAGTCAAGGGGCAGCTCATCTTGAAAGAGAAGTTTATTACACCGGTAGCACCCGATATTAGAAGGAAACAGCAGAAGCAAGCTATAGGACCAGATAGCACCTTAGAGAATGTCCTGAAGGTGGTCACTTCTGTCTTTTATAATACGGACCAGGAGGAGACCCAAAAGAAAGAGAGAAAGCTCAAGAGAAGAACAGAAGCTCTAGTAGTGGCTTTGCAGGCTTGCAAAGTCCAGGATATCCAAGGTGCATCCACTAGCTCCTATCAATGTGGCAAGCCAGAGCATTTTAATAAGAAATGCCTGAGCAGCAAGACAAAGCCATCTCGACCCTGTCCAGCCTGTGGTGGAGACCACTGGAGTTGTAACTGCCCCGGAGATGGAGGTCACTGGGTTCAGAACCAGTCTCACAGATAGATCAACAGGACTGATGGGTCCTGGGGCTCAAACCTCCAGCTCCAGTGGCTCAAACTGCCATTACAGCACAGGAGCCCTGGGTGATTCTGGAAATTGAAGAAATGAAAGTAGATATCCTTCCAAACACTAGAACCAGTCTCTCTCTCTTTTCTCCTCTCTAATCCAGGCCTCTCCTCTTCCCATAGCAAGACTGTAAGGGACATCTTGGGAAAAACTCTAATTCAGTATTTTTCTCAGCCTTAGTTGCAGTTAGGAGGACCTATTGTTCACAAATGCTTCCAAGCCATTGTCACCATAGCTTTATGACTCAGAAAAGCCTCCAAATTAACCTTAGGAAATAATTTAACTGTTTACACTCCACTCCACATAACATTGCATGATCACTGTCCTCCAGAGGAAGCTCTTAGCTAACAAACAGCCAGTAAAGCAAGAAGTACATAAGGCAGAATAAGCAGTAGTTACTCTTCTGAGACACAAGCACTCAATTAGTTGAACTAATAGCTCTTACAAGAACACTTAAATTAAGCAAGGGAAAGATAGCTAACATTTACACTGATTCCAGGTATGCCTTTTTAGCTCTCCATGCTCATGCCGCCATTTAAAAGGAAAGGCTTTTTCTTACCACGAGCGGATCTGCTATAAATATCACCACAAATTAGCAGGTTATTATTCTCAGTTTTTCTTCCATGAGAAATAGCCGGGATGCATTGTAGGGGACCTCAAAATGAAACAAATAAAGTAGTCAAAGGAAATAGGTTAGCTGATCAGGCAGCTAAGTCAGTGGAAAGGAAGCCTCAAGACATTAACACACTTTAAATGCCTCTAATCTAGGAAGGCTCCATAAGAGAAATTAAACATTACTATTTGCCTGCAGAAATAAAATAGGCCTCTTGTCAAGGGCATAATTTCCAGCCCTCAGGATGGCTACAGTCAGAGGATGGCAAACTCCATTTGCCAGCCTCCAGCCAATGTAAAGTCCTTAAAATCCTTCACCAAGTTTTTCACTTAGGAAAGGATAAGACTTATCAATGTGCTCAGAATTTGTTTTCAGGCAGGAAAGTTCTAAATTGGCTAGACATGTAACCTCTCTAGCTCACTTCCAACAAAAATTAACACAACTATCAGAAGCCCAACCCAGGAAATAGAACCACCTTTATTTAACCCAGAAAATTGGGTGTTAGTGAAAAATCTCATCTTTTCTTCCCTAAGACAAGCTGGGAAGGGGACTACACTGTTCTTCTTTCAACACCCTTTGCAATAAAAGTTACAGGAATCAACTTCTGAATACATCACACTCAAGTCAAAGCCTGAAGCGCTGAGGGAGCAACCCCTACCAGCCCAGAGGAATGTCCTGAATATCAATGTGAAGAAATAGGAGATCTTAAGCTGAAAATCATAACAAATACGTAATGAGTGAGGGATACTCATTTTACTCAGTCCCACTCCTACCTCACCAGATAGTTTTTATTATTTCTACCCTTTCCTCTTAAATTCACTGCTGAATATTAGAACTTCTATTAATGCATATTTGCAGGATGATTTTTATTATTCATAGAAGTGCATTTATAAGTTTGTAGATACCCACAGGAAAATGTTATATCTCAGCAAGTAAACTTTTAAACGGAAATTATTTACTATGCCACTATTGTGGGAATTGTTATAGTCATACTACTACTTCCAATAGAACTATACACTGGGGGACCCACAATGTGAAATTCTGGTTGTAAAATTCTAATTGCTATAATATTTTGCCTGATTATCATCCTTATAACAGGGTTAATAATTGCAGGAAAGATTAAGCCAAGGTTGTTTTGCTTAGAGCAGGAGTAATAGTTACAGATAAGAACTAAGGATTAAAGTTTCACTATCATTAAGTTTGATAGGACTTTTTATTGAAGATTGGTAATATGGTGCACTCTATATGGAAAGAAGGCTATAAAGGAAGGAATTTTATATATAAGAAAGGATTTTCTACGGTAAATTTTTGTATTAAGGGTAAATGACTGGGTGTTTAAAGAAAAGATGTTTAAACAAGTCTTGAGTATGTTTTAAGAGATCTGTGAAAGTCATGAAAGAATTTAATAATTAAAGAAAAAAATCATCAAGATTAACGTTATTTTAGCCACCCAATAATGTATTTCTCCCAATCATATTGCAAGTTATAAAAATGGCCTAAAACTAAAGTTATTCTCTAATAACAAGTCAAGGGGGAAATGTATGCTTTTCTCAAGGAAAAATACTTTTATATTAACGAAATATAAATACTTTTATATTAACGTTTCTGGTAATTACAGCAACATCTAGTGGAGACAAACCAGCATTACAATCCACTGGTGTAACTAACAGTATCAAACTATACTCTCAGTTATGGTCTATAGGACACCCATTAAGAGTGGTCATCTCAATGCTCATATTCTAACCCTATATTTTAAACCTCCTTGTAAAATGTATATACTTTTACCTAGAAGCAATCAAACGCCAAATGGTGCTGCAGACAGAGCCACACAGGGACATGTGATTCTTCTGAGAGCCTTTATAGATCAACCTCAGAAGGCCCAACTGCTGTTTCCCCACATGACGCCCCTTTCTAGCAGGAAGTAGCCAGAAAGAATTATTGTCCAGTGCCCCCTAACACCAGGTAGGTTTACTTCTCTTGAGGGGGACTAATACAGGACTTATTAAGAAATAATTTTTAGGCAACTAGGAGGGGTAAAGGTTCTCAGTGGAAATTTCCTTTAATAAAAAGCAACCCCTAAAACATTTTTTTCTAACAGAAAGTGGCTTGAAAAATCAGACTAAGCATTGATATGTAAATGCCAGTGATTAGAAACCAGGTCCAACCAACATGGCAGTTCCCTCCCTCTTCTCCTTTTCACCATGTGTGCCAGGTGTGATAGCCGCCTCCAGAAAACACCACGTGTGCAAGACATCATGGCGACCAGCATTTGCATATTAAAAGACTAGGGTGAGAGGGTCAGGTTTTTCGTGGGCTACATGAATGACACATCTGGACACACCAATCCCCTGGGCCCTATGCAAATTAGAAACCACCTCCTTTAGCCTCCGAATATAACCGACTACGTTTCCACCACATACGGGGTATTTCTCCATTCAGGGCCCCTCTCCCTCTCCATGGAGGGAGCCTTTCTTCTTCTTTCTTGCCTAATTAAACTTTCCACTTTTTAAAACCACTCTATGTGTGTCCATGTCATTTACCTAATTGGCACAAGAAAAAGGATCCTGGTGTGGATGGCTGAATAGGAACAGCTCCAGTCTACAGCTCCCAGCATGAGTGACACAGAAGATGGGTGATTTCTGCATTTGCAAATGAAGTACAGGGTTCATCTCACTGGGACTTGTTGGACAGCGGGTGTAGCCCACGGAGTGTGAGCCAGAGCAGGGCAGGGCATTGCCTCACCCAGGAAGCGCAAGGGGTCAGAGAATTCCCATTCCTAGCCAAGGGAAGCCGTGACTGACAGTACCTGGAAACTCAGGACACTCCTGGCTTAATACTGTGCTTTTACAATGGTCTTAGCAATCGGCACACCAGGAGATTATATCTGGCGCCTGGTTTGGTGGGCCCCATGCCCACAGAGCCTTGCTCACTGCCAGCACAGCAGCCCAAGATCAAACTGCGAGGTGGCAGTGAGGCTGGGGGAGAGGCGTCCACCATTGCTGAGGCTTGACTAGGTAAACAAAGCAGCTGGGAAGCTCAAACTGGGTGGAGCCCACCACAGCTCAATGAGGACTGCCTGCATCTATAGACTCCACCTTTGGGGGCAGGGCATAGCTGAACAAAAGGCAGCAGAAACTTCTGCAGACTTAAGCATCCCTGTCTGACAGATCTGAAGAGAGCAGTGGTTCTCCCAGCATAGAGTTTGAGATCTGAGAATGAACACACTGCCTCCTCCAGTGGGTCCCTGTATCCTGAGTAGCATAACTGGGAGACACCTCCGAGTAGGGGATGACTGACACCTCATACAGCCAAGTGCCCTTCTGAGATGAAGCTTCCAGAGGAAGGATCAGGCAGCAATATTTGCTGTTCTGCAATATTTGCTGTTCTGCAGCCTCCACTGGTGACACCCAGGCAAACAGGGTCTGAAGTGGACCTTCAGCAAACTCCAACAGATATGCAGCTGAGAGACCTGACTGTTAGAAGGAAAACTAACGAACAAAAAGAAATACCATCAACACCAACAAACAGGATGTCCACACCAAATCCTCATCTGTAGGTCACCATCATCAAAGAACAAAGCTAGATAAAACCAGAAAGATGGGGAGAAACCAGAGCAAAAAAGCTGAAAATTCTAAAAATCAGAGTGCCTTTTCTCCTCCAAAGGATAACAGCTCCTCGCCAGCAATGGAACAAAGATGGACAGAGAATGACTTTAATGAGTTGACAGAAGTAGGCTTCAGAAGATGGGTAATAACAAACGTCTCTGAGCGAAGGGAGGATGTTTGAACCCATCATAAGCTACAAACCTTGAAAAATGATTAGATGAATGGCTAACTAGAATAAACAGCACAGACAAGATGTTAAATGAACTGATGGATCTGAAAACCACGACGTGAGAACTACGTGAGGCATGCACAAGCTTCAGTAGCCGATTCGATCAAGTGGAAGAAAGGGTATAAGTGATTGAAGATCAAATGAATGAAATGGAGCAAGAAGAGAAGTTTAGAGAAAAAAGAGTAAAAAGAAATGAACAAAGCCTTCAAGAAACATGGGACTATGTGAAAAGACCAAATCTACGTTTGATTGGTGTACCTGAAAGTGACAGGGAGAATGGAACCAAGTTGGATATTCAGGATATTATCCTGAAATGTTCTTCAGGATATTATCCAGGAGAACTTTCCAACATAGCAAGGCAGGTCAACATTCAAATTCAGGAAATACAGAGAATGCCACAAAGATACTCCTCCAGAAGAGCAAACTTAAGACCCGTAATTATCAGATTCACCAAGGTTGAAATGAAGGAAAAAATGTTAAGGGCAGCCAGAGAGAAAGGATGGGTTACCCACAAAGGCAAGCCCATCAGACTAACAGTAGACATCTCACCAGAAACTTTACAAGCCAGAAGAGTAGGGACCAATATTCAGCATTCTTAAAGAAACAATTTGCAACCCAGAATTTCATATCCAGCCAAACTAAGCTTCATAAATGAAGGACAAATAAAATGCTTTACAGACAAACAAATGTTGAGAGATTTTGTCACCACCAGGCCTGCCTTACAAGAACTCTTGAAGGAAGCACTAACCATGGAAAAGAACAACCAGTACTAGCCACTGCAAAAGCATGCCAAATTGTAAAGAC
Organism: Pongo pygmaeus; assembly: GCF_028885625.2. Classification (NCBI taxonomy): domain Eukaryota; kingdom Metazoa; phylum Chordata; class Mammalia; order Primates; family Hominidae; genus Pongo; species Pongo pygmaeus. The sequence goes on along the minus strand of NC_072396.2, from coordinate 58,412,672 downwards.
CATTGATGCTAGGAAGAAACTGCATCAACTAACGGGCAAAATAACCAGCTAACATCACAGTGACAGGAATAAATTCACACATAACAATATTAACATTAAATGTAAATGGGCTAAATGCTCCAAATAAAGGACACAGACAGGTAAATTGGATAAAGAGTCAAGACCCATCAGTGTGCTGTATTTAGGAGATGCATCTCACGTGCAGAGACACACATAGGCTCAAAATAAAGGTATGGCGGAAGAACTACCAAGCAAATGGAAAGCAAAAAAAAAAGCAGGGGTTGCATTCCTAGTTTCTGATAAAACAGACTGTAAACCAACAAAGATCAAAAGAGACAAAGAAGGCCATGACATAATGGTAAGGGGATCAATTAAACAAGAAGAACTAACTATCCTAAACATATATGCATCCAATACAGGAATACCCAGATTCACAAAGCAAGTCCTTAGAGACATACAAAGAGACTTAGAATCCCACACAATAATGATGGCAGACTTTAACACCCCACTGTCAACATTAGACAGATCAATGAGACAGAAACTTAACAAGGATATCTAGGAATTGAACTCAGCTTTGCAACAAGCAGGCATAATAGACATCTACAGAACTCTCCACCCCAAATCAACAGAATATATATTCTTCTCAGCACCACATCACACTTATTCCAAAATTGACCACATAGTTGGAAGTAAAGCACTCCTCAGCAAATATAAAAGAATAGAAATTATAACAACGGTCTCTCAGCACACAGTGCAATCAAATTAGAACTCAGAATTAAGAAACTCACTTAAAACTGCACAAATTACATGGAAACTGAACAACCTGCTACTGAATGACTACCGGGTACATAACGAAATGAAGGCAGAAATAAATATGTTCTTTGAAACCAATGAGAACAAAGACAAAACGTACCAGAATCTCTGGGACATATTTAAAGCAGTGTATAGAGGAAAATTTATAGCACTAAATGCCCACAAGAGAAAACAGGAAAGATCTAAAATTGACACACTAGCATCTCAATTAAAAGAACTAGAGAAACAAGAGTAAACACATTCAAAAGCTAGCAGAAGGCAAGAAATAACCAAGATCAGAGCAGAACTGAAGGAGACAGAGACACAAAAAACCCTTCAAAAAATTAATGAATCCAGGAGCTGGTTTTTTGAAAAGATGAACAAAATTGATAGACCAATAACAAGACTAATAAAGAAGAAAAGAGAGAAGAATCAAATAGACACAATAAAAAATGATAAAGGGGATATCATCACTGATCCCATGGAAATACAAACTACCATCAGAGAATACTATAAACACCTCTATGCAAATAAACTACAAAATCTAGAAGAAATGGATAAATTCCTGACATATACACCAACCCAAGACCAAACGAGGAAGAAGTTGAATCCCTGAATAGACCAATAACAGCCTCTGAAATTGTGGCAATAATCAATAGCTTACCAACCAAACAAAGTCCAGGACCAGACGGATTCACAGACGAATTCTACCAGAGGTACAAAGTGGAGCTGGTACCATTCCTTCTGAAACTATTCCAATCAATAGAAAAAGAGTGAATCCCCCCTAACTCATTTTATGAGGCCAGCATCAACCTGATACCAAAGCCTTGCAGAGACACAACAAAGAAAGATAATTTTAGACTAATATACGTGATGAACATCGACGCAAAAATCCTCAATAAAATACTGGCAAACTGAATCCAGCAGCAGATCAAAAAGCTTATCCTCCATGATCAAGTTGGCTTCATCCCTGGGATGCAAGGCTGGTTCATCATATGTAAATCAACAAACGTAATCCATCATATAAACAGAACCAAAGAAAAAACCACATGATTATCTCAATAGGTGCAGAAAAGGCCTTCAACAAAAATTCAACAGCCCTTCATGCTAAAAACTTTCAATAAACTAAGTTTTGATGGGACATATCTCAAAATACTACGACCTATTATGACAAATGCACAGCCAATATCATACTGAATGGGCAAAAACTGGAAGCATTCCCTTTGAAAACTGGCACAAGACAGGGATGCCCTCTCTCACCACTCCTATTCAACATAGTGTTGGAAGTTCTGGCCAGGGAAATCAGGCAGGAGAAAGAAATAAGGGGTATTCAGTTAGGAAAAGAGGAAGCCAAATTGTCCCTGTTTGCAGATGATATGATTATATATTTAGAAAACCCCATCATCTCAGCACAAAATCTCCTTAAACAGATGAGCAACTTCAGCAAAGTCTCAGGATACAAAATCAATCTGCAAAAATCACAAGCATTCTTATACAATAACAGACAGAGAGCCAAATCATGAGTGAACTCCCATTCACAATTGCTTCAAAGAGAAGAAAATACCTAGGAATCCAACTTACAAGGGATGTGAAGGACCTCTTCAAGGAGAACTACAAACCACTGCTCAATGAAATAAAAGAGGACACAAACAAATGGAAGAACATTCCATGCTCATGGATAGGAAGAATCAATATTGTGAAAATGGCCATACTGCCCAAGGTAATTTATAGACTTAATGACATCCCCATCAAGCTACCATGAGTTTCTTCACTGAATTGGGAAAAACTACTTTAAATTTCTTAGGCAAACAAAAAAGAGCCTGTATTGCCAAGACAATCCTAAGTCAAAAGAACAAAGCTGGAGGCATCACGCTACCTGACTTCAAACTATACTACAAGTCTACGGTAACCAAAACAGTATGGTACTGGTACTAAAACAGAGATATGAACCAATGGAACAGAAGAGAGCCCTCAGAAATAATACCAAACATCTACAACAATCTGATCTTTGACAAACCTGACAAAAACAAGAAATGGGGAAAGGATTCCCTATTTAATAAATGGTGCTGGGAAAACTGGCTAGCCATATGTAGAAAGCTGAAACTGGATCCTTTCCTTACACCTTATACCAAAATTAATTCAAGATGAATTAAATACTTAAATGTTAGACCTAAAACCATAAAAGCCCTAGAAGAAAACCTAGGCAATACCATTCAGGACATAGGCATGGGCAAGAACTTCATGACTAAAACACCAAAAGCAATGGCAACAAAAGCCAAAATAGACAAATGGGATCTAATCAAACTAAAGAGTTTCTACACAGAAAAAGAAACTGCCATCAGAGAGAACTGGCAACCTACAGAATGGGAGAAAATTTTTACAATCTACCCATCTGATAAAGGGCTAATATACAGAATCTACAAAGAACTTAAACAAATTTACAAGAAAAAAATCAAACAACCCCATCAAAAAGTGAGTGAAGGATGTCAACAGACATTTCTCAAAAGAAGACATTTATGCAGCCAACAGACACATGAAAAAATGCTCATCATCACTGGCCATCAGAGAAATGCAAATCAAAACCACAATGAGATACCATCTCACACCAGTTAGAATGGCAATCGTTAAAAAGTCAGGAAACAACAGTGCTGGAGAGGATGTGGGGAAATAGAAACAGGCTTACACTGCTGGTGGTAGTGTATGCTAGATCAACCATTATGGAGGACAGTGTGCTGATTCCTCAAGGATTTAGAACTAGAAATACCATTTAACCCAGTGATACCTTTACTGGGTATATACCCAAAGGATGATAAATCACGCAACTATAAAGACACATGCACATGTATGCTTATTGCAGCACTACTCACAATAGCAAAGACTTGGAACCAACCTAAATGTCCATCAATTATAGACTGGATTAAGAAAATGTGCTGGAGTTGGAGCCAAGATGGCCGAATAGGAGCAGCTCCAGTCTACAGCTCTCAGCATGAGCAACACAGAAGACGGGTGATATCCGCATTTCCAACTGAGATTTGAAGAGACTAGTGGTTCTCGCAGCACGCAGCTTGAGATCTGAGAATGGGCAGACTGCCTCCTCAAGTGGGTCCCTGACGCCTGAGTAGCCTAAGTGGGAGGCACCTCCCAGTAGGGACGGACTGACACCTCACATGGCCGGATACTCCTCTGAGACAAAACATCCAGAGGAATGATCAGGCAGCAGCATTTGCTGTTCACCAATATCCACTGTTCTGCAGCCACAGCTGCTGATACCCAGGGAAACAGAGTCTGAAGTGGACTTCCAGTAAACTCCAACAGACCTGCAACTGAGGGTCCTGACTGTTAGAAGGAAAACTAACAAACAGAAAGGACATCCACACCAAAAACCCATCTGTACGTCATCATCATCAAAGACCAAAGGTAGATAAAACCACAAAGATGGGGAAAAAACAGAGCAGAAAAACCGGAAACTCTAAAAATCAGAGGGCCTCTCCTCCTCCAAAGGAACTCAGCTACTCATCAGCAATGGAACAAAGCTGGACGGAGAACGACTTTGATGAGTTGAGAGAAGAAGGCTTCAGATGATCAAATTTCTCTGAGCTAAAGGAGGAAGTTTGAAACAATGGCAAAGAAGTTAAAAATTTTGAAAAAAAGTTAGACGAATGGATAACTAGAATAATCAATGCAGAAGAGTCCTTAAAGTACCTGATGGAGCTGAAAACCATGGCACAAGAACTACTTGATGAATGCACAAGCCTCAGTAACCGATGTGATCAACTGGAAGAAAGGGTATCAGCGATGGAAGACAAAATGAATGAAATGAAGTGTGAAGAGAAGATTAGAGAAAAAGGAATAAAAATAAACAAACAAAGCCTCCAAGAAATATGGGACTATGTGAAAAGACCAAATCTATGTCTAATAGGTACACCTGAAAGTGACGGGGAGAATGGAACCAAGTTGGAAAACACTCTGCAGGATATTATCCAGGAGAACTTCCCCAATCTAGCAAGGCAGGCCAACATTCACATTCAGGAAATACAGAGAATGCCACAGAAATACTCCTCGAGAAGAGTAACTCCAAGACACGTAATACTCAGATTCACCAAAGTTGAAATGAAGGAAAAACTGTTAAGGGCAGCCACAGAGAAAGGTCAGGTTACCTACAAAGGGAAGTCCATCAGACTAACAGCTGACCTCTTGGCAGAAACTCTACAAGCCAGAAGAGAGTGGGGGCCAATATTCAACATTCTTAAAAGAATTTTCAACCTAGAATTTCATATCCAGCCAAACTAAGCTTCATAAGTTAAGGAGAAATAAAGTACTTTACAGACAAGCAAATGCTGAGAGATTTTGTCACCATCAGGCCTGCCCTAAAAGAGCTCCTGAAGGAAGCACTAAACATGGAAAGGAACAACCAGTACCAGCCACTGCAAAAACATGCCAAATTGTAAACACCATCAAGGCTAGGAAGAAACTGCATCAACTAATGAGCAAAATAAACAGCTAACATCATAATGACAGGATCAAAGTCACACATAACAATATTAACTTTACATGTAAATGGCCTAAATGCTCCAATTAAAAGACACAGATTGAGAAACTGGATAAAGAGTCAAGACCCATCAGTGTGCTATATTCAGCAGACCCATCTCACATGCAGTGACACACATAAGCTCAAACTAAAGGGATGGAGGAAGATCTACAAAGCAAAGGGAAAACAAAAAAAGGCAGGGGTTGCAATCCTAGTCTCAGATAAAACAGACTTTAAACCAAAAAAGATCAAAAGAGACAAAGAAGGCCATTACATAATGGTAAAGGGATCAATTCAACAAGAAAAGCTAACAATCCTAAATATATATGCACCCAATACAGAAGCACTCAGATCATAAAGCAAGTCCTTAGTGACCTACAAAGAGACTTAGAATCCCAAACAATAATAATGGGATACTTTAACACCCCACTGTCAACATTAGACAGATCAATGAGACAGAAAGTTAACAAGGATATCCAGGAATTAAACTCAGCTCTGCACCAAGTGGAACTAATAGACATCTGCAGAACTCTCCACTCCTAATCAACAGAATATACACTCTTCTCAGCACCACACCACACCTATTCCAAAATTGACCACATAGTTAGAAGTAAAGCACTCCTTAGCAAATGTAAAAGAACAGAAATTATAAAGAACTGTCTCTCAGATCACAGTGCAATCAAACTAGAACTCAGGATTAAGAAACTTACTCAAGACCGCTCAACTACATGGAAACTGGACAACCTGCTCCTGAATGAATACTGGGTACATAAAGAAATGAAGGCAGAATTAAAGATGTTCTTTGAAACCAATGAGAACAAAGACACAATATACCAGAATCTCTGGGACACATTCAAAGCAGTGTGTAGAGAGAAATTTATAGCACTAAATGCCCACAAAAGAAAGCAGGAAAGATCTAAAATTGACACCCTGACATCACAATTAAGAAGAAAGAGCAAACACATTCAAAAGCTAGCAGAAGGCAACAAATAACTAAGATCAGAGCAGAACTGAAGGAGATAGAGACACAAAAAAACCCTTCAAAAAATCAATGAATCCAGGATCTGGTTTTTTGAAAACATCAACAAAATTGATAGACCGCTAGCAAGACTAATCAAGAAGAAAAGAGAGAAGAATCAAATAGATGCAATAAAAAATGACAAAGGGCATATCACCACCGATCAAACAGAAATGCAAACTACCATCAGAGAATAATATAAACACCTCTACACAAATAAAATAGAAAATCTAGAAGAAATGGATAAATTCCTCAACACATACACTCTCCCAAGACTAAATCAGGAAGAAATTGAATCCTTGAATAGACTAATAACAGGAGCTGAAATTGAGGCAATAATTAATAGCTTACCAACCAAAAAAAGTCCAGGACCAGATGGATTCACAGCAGAATTCTACCAGAGCTACAAGGAGGAGCTGGTACCATTCCTTCTGAAACTATTCCAATCAATAGAAAAAGAGGGAATCCTCCTTAACTCATTTTATGAGGCCAGCATCATCCTGATACCAAAGCCGGGCAGAGACACAACCAAAAAAGAGAATTTTAGACCAATATCCTTGATGAACACTGATGCAAAAATCCTCAATGAAATACTGCAAACCGAATCCAGCAACACATCAAAAAGCTTATCCACCATGATCAAGTGGGCTTCATCCCTGAGATGCAAGGCTTGTTCAACATACGAGAGTCAATAACCGTAATCCAGCGTGTAAACAGAACCAAAGACAAAAACCACATGATTATCTCAACAGATGCAGAAAAGGCCTTTGACAAAATTCAACAACCCTTCATGCTAAAAACTCTCAATAAATTAGGTACTGATGGGACGTATCTCAAAATAATAAGAGCTATCTATGACAAACCCACAGCCAATATCATACTGAATGGGCAAAAACTGGAAGCATTCCCTTTGAAAACTGGTACAAGACAGGGATGCCCTCTCTCACCATTCCTATTCAACATAGTGTTGGAAGTTCTGGCAAGGTCAATCGGGCAGGAGAAGGAAATAAAGGGCATTCAACTAGGAAAAGAGGAAGTCAAGTTGTCCCTGTTTGCAGATGACATCATTGTACATCTAGAAAACCCCATCGTCTCAGCCCAAAATCTCCTTAAGCTGATAAGCAATTTTAGCAAAGTCTCAGGATACAAAATCAATATGCAAAAATCACAAGCATTCTTATACACCAATAACAGACAAACAGAGAGCCAAATCATGAGTGAACTCCCATTCACAATTGCTTCAAAGAGAATAAAATACCTAGGAATCCAACTTACAAGGGACGTGAAGGACCTCTTCAAGGAGAACTACAAACGACTGCTCAAGGAAAGAAAAGAGGATACAAACAAATGGAAGAACATTCCATGCTCATGGGTAGGAAGACTCAATATCATGAAAATGGCCATACTGCCTAAGGTAATCTATTGATTCAATGCCATCCCCATTAGTCTACCAATGACTTTCTTCACAGAATTGGAAAAAACTACTTTAAAGTTCACATGGAATAAAAAAAGAGCCCGCATTGCCAAGTGAATCCTAAGCCAAAAGAACAAAGCTGGAGGCATCATGCTACCTGACTTCAAACTAAACTACAAGGCTACAGTAACCAAAACAGCATGGTACTGGTACCAAAACAGAGATATAGACCAATGGAACAGAACAGAGCCCTCAGAAATAATGCCACATATCTACAACTATCTGATCTTTGACAAACCTGACAAAAACAAGAAATGGGGAAAGGATTCCCTATTTAATAAATGGTGCTGCGAAAACTGACTAGCCATATGTAGAAAGCTGAAACTGGATCCCTCCCTTACACCTTATACAAAAATTAATTCAAGATGGATTAAAGACATAAGTGTTAGACCTAAAACCATAAAACCCCTAGAAGAAATCCTAGGCAATACCACTCAGGACATAGGCATGGGCAAGGACTTCATGTCTAAAACAACTAAAGCAATGACAACAAAAGCCATAATTGACAAATGGAATCTAATGAAACTAAAGAGCTTCTGCACAGCAAAAGAAACCACCACCAGAGTGAACAGGCAACCTACAGAATGGGAGAAAAAATTTGCAACCTACTCATCTGACAAAGGGCTAATATCCAGAATCTACAATGAACACATACAAATTTACAAGAAAAAAACAAACAACCCCATCAAAAAGTGGGCAAAGGATATGAACAGACACTTCTCAAAAGAAGACATTTATGCAGAAAAAATGCTCACCATGAAAAACACATGAAAAAATGCTCACCATCACTGGCCATCAGAGAAATGCAAATCAAAACCACAATGAGATACCATCTCACACCAGTTAGAATGGCTATCATAAAAAAGTCAGGAAAGAACAGGTGCTGGAGAGGATGTGGAGAAAGAGGAACACTTTTACACTGTTGGTGGGACTGTAAACTAGTTCAACCCTTGTGGAAGTCAGTGTGGCGATTCCTCAGGGATCTAGAACTAGAAATTCCATTTGACCCAGCCATCCCATTACTACGTATATACACAAAGGATTATAAATCATGCTGATATAAAGACACATGCACACGTATGTTTATTGCAGCACTATTCGCAATAGCAAAGACTTGGAACCAAGCCAAATATCCAACAATGATAGACTGGATTAAGAAAATGTGGCACATATACACCATGGAATACTATGCAGCCATAAAAAATGATGAGTTCATGTCCTTTGTAGGGACATGGATGAAGCTGGAAACCATCATTCTCAGCAAACTATCAAAAGGACAAAAAACCAAACACTGCATGTTCTCACTCATAGGTGAGAATTGAACAATGAGAACACATGGACACAGGAAGGGGAACATCACACACCGGGGCCTGTTGTTGGGTGGGGAGAGTGGGGAGGGATAGCATTAGGAGATATACCGAATGCTAAATGACGAGTTAATGGGTGCAGCACACCAACATGGCACATGTATACACATGTAACAAACCTGCATGTTGTGCGCATGTATCCTAAAACTTAAAGTATGATAATAGAAAAAAAAGAAAATGCAGCACATATACACCATGAAATACTGCACAGCCATAAAAAAGGATGAGTTCATGTCCTTTTTAGGGACATGGATGAAGCTGGAAACCATCATTGTGAACAAACTATCACAAGGACAGAAAACCAAACACTGCAAGTTCTCACTCACAGGTGGGAACCGAACAATGGGAACACTTGGGCACAGGAAGGGGAACATCACAAACTGGGGCCTCTCGTTGTGTAGGGGGATCAAGGTGTGATAGCTTTAAGAGGAATGCATAATGTAAATGATGAATTAATGGGTGCAGCACACCAACATAGCACATGTAACAAACCTGCAAATTGTTCACACTTAAAGTATAATAATAAAAAAAAACAAAAAAAGTGGAAAAGGACCCTGCTGTTTCTCCAGTCATTGGGTCTGTATCACAGTGGTGAACATATGAGTGCAGGTTTCTTTTCTATATAATGACTTTTTTCTGTGTGATCATGCCATGTAGTGGGATTGTTGGGTCAAATTGCAGTTCTAATTTAAGTGTTTTAAGAAATCTCCATAGTTTTCCAAAGAGGTTGACATAATTTAAATTCCCACCAACAGTGTATAAGCATGCTGTTTTTTCTGCATCCTTGCCAACATCTGTTGTTTTTTGACTTTTTAAAAATAGGCACTTTGAATAGCAAAGACATGGACTCAAACTAAGTGCCCATAAATGCAGACTGGATAAAGAAAATGTGGTACATAAAAGCCATAGAATGTTATGCAGCCATAGAAAAGAAATAAGATCATATTTTAAACCAAAAATAAAATTCTGAGACCCACCCCCCAACCTTCTGAATAAGCTTCCTTCTCAGCCAGTGAACTCTTAAAATTTAACCTGAGACATTGGTTTAGGTCAAGATGGGAACTGGGGCTCAGACATGCTTCATTATCTCTCTCCTATATTAACATCAACACAGACCTTAAGTCTGATAAGTAGCATTTACAATCTGTTCTCTTTGAAACCTGCTACCTGGAGGCTTCATCTGCAAGATAAAATTTTCTTCTACACAACCTCTTATCACAACTCAGACATTTCCTTTCTGTTGATACCAGGTCTTTAAACAAACTCAACCAATTTTCAATCTGAAGATTTTTAAGTCTACCTGTACACTGAAAGCCTCTGCTTTGAGTTGTCCCACCTTTCTGTACTGAACCAATGTATTTCATAAATGTATATGATTGAAGTCTCAAATTTTCCTAAAATGTATAAACCCAAGCTGCACCCCAACTACCTTGGGCACATGTTCTAAGGACCATCTGAGTGCTGTGTCACAGGCCATGAACACTCATATTTGGCTCAGAATAAATCTCTTCAAAATTTTAGAGTGTGAAATTTTTCCTTCCACACTACCCTAGCAGAGGTTTTCCATGAGAGCCCCTTCCCTGCAGCAAACTTTTGCCTGGGCATCCAGATGTTTCCATACATCTGAAATCTAGGTGGAGATTCCCATACCTCTATTCTTGACTTCTGTGCATCTGCAGGCTTAACAGCATGTGGAAGCTGCCAAGGCTTGGAGCCTCCACCCTCTGAAGCCACAGCCTGAGCTCTACATTGCCACCTGTCAGCCATGGCTGCAGTAGCTGGGACACAGGGCACCAACTCCCTAAGCTGTACACAGAACAGGGACCCTGGGCCTGGCCCACAAAACCACTTTTTCCTCCTGGACCTCAGGGCCTGTGGTGGGAGGGGATGCCGTGAAGACCTCTGGCATGCCCTGGAGACATTTTCCCCATTGTCTTGGGAATTATCATTAAGCTTCTTGCTACCTATGCAGATTTCTGCAGTAGGCATGAATTTCTTCCCAGAAAATGAGTTTTTCTTTTCTATATCATATTCAGCCTGCAAATTTTCTGACCTTTTATGCTGTTTCCCTTTAAAACTGAATGCCTTTAATATCCCAATTCACCTCTTGAATGCTTTGCTGCTGAATTTCTTCTACCAGATACCCTAGATCATCTTTCTCAAGTTCAAAGTTCCAGAAATCTCTAAGGCAGGGGCAAAATGCCAACAATCTCTTTGCTAAAACATAACAAGACTCACCTTTGCTCTGATTCCCAACAAGTTCCTCATCTCCACCTGAGACCACCTGAGCCTGGATCTTATTTTCCATATTGCTATCAGCATTTTGGGTAAAACCATTCAACAAGTCTTTAGGAAGTTCCAAACTTTACCACATTTTCCTGTCTTCTGAGCTCTCCAAACTTCCAACCTCTACCTGTTACCCAGTTCCAAAGTCACGTCCACATTTTCGGTTATCTTTTCAGCAATTCCCCCCTCTACTGGTACCAATTCACTGTATTAGCCTATTTTCACACTGCTGATAAAGACATATCTGAGTCTGGGAAGAAAAAGAGGTTGAATTGGACTTACAGTTTCACACGGCTTGGGAGGTCTCAGAATCATGGTGGGAGGTGAAAGGCACTTTTTACATGGTGGCTGCAAGAGAAAATGAGGAAGAAGTAAAAGCAGAAATCCCTGATAAACCCATCAGATCTCATGAGACTTATTCATGAGAATGGTAAGGGAAAGACTGGCCCCTATGATTCGATTATCTCCTCCTGGGTCCCTCCCAGAACAGGTGGAGATTCTGGGAGATACAATTCAATTTGAGATTTGCGTGGGGACACAGCCAAACCATATCAGAAGTACATTGGTTCATTCTGGAAAGGCAGGACAACTTGAAGCAAAAGCAGGAATGCTCGAAGTGGGGAGGGAGCTTCCAGCTCACACATAGGTGGAAAACAAATGGTTGCATTTTTTGAGTTTCTGATTAGCATTTCCAAAGGTGGTAATCAGACATGCATCTATCTCAGTGAGCAGAGGGATAACTTTGAATAGAATGGGAGGCAGGTTTTCCCGAAGCAGTTTCCAGCTAAACTTCTCCTTAGTGATTTTGGGGGCCCAAGTTATTTTCCTTTCATAATGTTCAGTTCCATTTTTCTGCATATGGCTGTCCATTTTTTTCAGCATCATTTATTCATTAGAATGTCTTTTCCCCATTGTTTATTTTTGTTACTTAGTTGAGAATCAGTTGGTTATAGCTATGTGGCTTAATTTCTATATTTTTTATTTTATTCCATTGATCTGTGTGTCCATTTTTGTGCCAATACTATGCTGTTTTAGCTGTTTATCATATATGGCTCTCATTATTTTGAGGTATGTTCCTTTGATGCCTAGCTTGTTGAGGTTATTTATCATGAAGGGATGTTGTTTAATTTTCTCAAAAGCTTTTTCTGCATCTATTAAGATGATCATATGGTTTTTGCTTTTAATTCTGTTGAGGTGAATCTCATTTATCTGTTTGTGTATGTGGAACCATCCTTTCATCCTAAGAATAAAATCCACTTAATCATAATTTATTATCTTCTTTATGTGCAGCTGGATGTGGTTTCCTAGTATTTTCTTGAGGATTTTTGTATTTAAGTTCATCAGGGATATTGGCCTATAGTTTTTTGTTGCTGTTGTTGTATCTGCCTGATTATCAGAGTGATACCGGTTTCATAGAATGAATTAGGAAGGAATTCCTTTTCCTTATTTTTTTTGGATCGTTTCAGTAAGATTGATACAATGCTTTTTATACATGTGGTAAAATTTGCCTGTGACTCCACCTTGTCCTGGGTTTTCTGTTGTTGTTGAAGAAGGATATTTTATTGCTGATTCTACTGTATTACTCATAATTAGTCTGTTCAGGATTCCTATTTCTTCTTAGTTTAATCTTGAGAGCTTTCCAGAAATGTATTTATTTCCTCTAGGTTTTGTACTTTGTGTACATAGAGGTGTTCACAATAGTCTCTGGTGATCTTTTGTATTTCTGTTATACCAGTTGTAATGCCACGTTCATTTTTTCATTGTGCTAATTTGAATTTTTCCCTTTTTTCCTGGTTAGTCTAGGAAATGGTCTGTCAATTTTATCTCTTCAAAGGGTCAACTTTTGTTTTATTGATACTTTTTATCATTTATTGTCTCAATCTTTTTTATTTGCATTTTTATAGTCCTTTTATTATGAAAGTAATATATGAATGCATGCTTATTGTAAAAAAACTTACCACTTTAGAAGTTATATTACCTTTATACTGAGGAGAAGAGATTATAAAACTATTATTGCATGTTTCTGTAGGTTTACTGATGACTTCATTCTTGTTATCACTAGCAATTCTTTTTTATTTATTTATTTATATTTATTTTTATTTTACTATTATTACACTTTAAGTTTTAGGGTACATGTGCACAATGTGCAGGTTTGTTACATATGTATACATGTGCCAAGTTGGTGTGCTGCACCCATTAACTCGTAATTTAACATTAGGTATATCTCCAAATGCTATCTCTCCCCCCTTCCCCCACCCCACAACAGTCCCCGGAGTGTAATGTTCCCCTTCTTGTGTCCAAGTGTTCTCATTGTTCAATTCCCACCTATGACTGAGAACATGCGGTGTTTGCTTTTTTGTCCTTGCAATAGTTTGCTGAGAATGATGGCTTCCAGTTTCATCCATGTCCCTACAAAGGACAGGAACTCATCATTTTTTGTTTGTTTGTTTTTTGTTTTTGTTTTTTTTTATTATTATACTTTAGGTTTTATGGTACATGTGCGCAATGTGCAGGTAAGTTACATATGTATACATGTACCATGCTGGTGTGCTGCACCCACTAACTCGTCATCTAGCATTAGGTATATCTCCCAATGCTATCCCTCCTCCCTCCCCCCACCCCACAAAAGTCCCCGAAGTGTGATGTTCCCCTTCCTGTGTCCATGTGTTCTCATTGTTCAATTCCCACCTATGAGTGAGAATATGCGGTGTTTGGTTTTTTGTTCTTGCGATAGTTTACTGAGAATGATGATGTCCAATTTCATCCATGTCCCTACAAAGGACATGAACTCATCATTTTTTATGGCTGCATAGTATTCCATGGTGTATATGTGCCATATTTTCTTAATCCAGTCTATCATTGTTGGACATTTGGGTTGGTTCCAAGTCTTTGCTATTGTGAATAATGCTGCAATAAACATACGTGTGCATGTGTCTTTATAGCAGCATGATTTATAGTCCTTTGGGTATATACCCAGTAATGGGATGGCTGGGTTGAATGGAATTTCTAGTTCTAGATCTCTGAGGAATCGTCACACTGATTTCCACAATGGTTGAACTAGTTTCCAGTCCCACCAACAGTGTAAAAGTGTTCCTATTTCTCTACATCCTCTCCAGCACCTGTTGTTTCCTGACTTTTTAATGATTGCCATTCTAACTGGTGTGAGATGGTATCTCATTGTGGTTTGGAATTGCATTTCTCTGATGGCCAGTGATGGTGAGCATTTTTTCATGTGTTTTTTGGCTGCATAAATGTCTTCTTTTGAGAAGTGTCTGTTCATGTCCTTTACCCACTTTTTGATGGGGTTGTTTGTTTTTTTCTTGTAAATTTGTTTGAGTTCACTGTAGATTCTGGATATTAGCCCTTTGTCAGATGAGTAGGTTGTGAAAATTTTCTCCCGTTTTGTATGTTGCCTGTTCACTCTGATGGTAGTTTCCTTTGCTGTGCAGAAGCTGTTGAGTTTAATTAGATCCCATTTGTCAATTTTGGCTTTTGTTGCCATTGCTTTTGGTGTTTTAGACATGAAGTCCTTGCCCATGCCTTTGTCCTGAATGGTAATGCCTAGGTTTTCTTCTGGAGTTTTTATGGTTTTAGGTCTAACATTTAAGTCTTTAATCCATCTTGAATTGATTTTTGTATAAGGTGTAAGGAAGGGATCCAGTTTCAGCTTTCTACATATGGCTAGCCAGTTTTCCCAGCACCATTTGTTAAATAGGGAATCCTTTCCCCATTGCTTGTTTTTCTCAGGTTTGTCAAAGATCAGATAGTTGTAGATACGTGGCATTATTTCTGACGACTCTGTTCTGTTCCATTGATCTATGTCTCTGTTTTGGTACCAGTACCATGCTGTTTTGGTTACTGTAGCCTTGTAGTATAGTTTGAAGTCAGGTAGTGTGATGCCTCCAGCTTTGTTCTTTTGGCTTAGGATTGACTTCGTGATGTGGGCTCTTTTTTGGTTCCATATAAACTTTAAAGTAGTTTTTTCCAATTCTGTGAAGAAAGTCATTGTTAGCTTGATGGGAATGGCATTGAATCTGTAAATTACCTTGGGTAGTATGGCCATTTTCATGATATTGATTCTTCCTACCCATAAGCATGGAATGTTCTCCCATTTGTTTGTATACTCTTTTATTTCCTTGAGCAGTGGTTTGTAGTTCTCCTTGAAGAGGTTCTTCACATCCCTTGTAAGTTGGATTCCTAGGTATTTTATTCTCTTTGAAGCAATTGTGAATGGGAGTTCACTCATGATTTGGCTCTCTGTTTGTCTGTTATTGATGTATAAGAATGCTTGTGATTTTTGTACATTGATTTTGTATCCTGAGACTTTGCTGAAGTTGCTTATCAGCTTAAGGAGATTTTGGGCTGAGACAAGGGGGTTTTCTAGATATACAATCATGTCGTCTGCAAACAGGGACAATTTGACTTCCTCTTTTCCTAATTTAATACCCTTTATTTCCTTCTCCTGCCTAATTGCCCTGGCCAGAACTTCCAACACTATGTTGAATAGAAGTGGTGAGAGACGGCATCCCTGTCTTGTGCCAGTTTTCAAAGGGAATGCTTCTAGTTTTTGCCCATTCTGTATGATATTGGCTGTGGGTTTGTCATAGATAGCTCTTATTATTTTGAGATACGTCCCATCAATACCTAATTTATTGAGAGTTTTTAGCATGAAGCATTGTTGAATTTTGTCAAAGGCCTTTTCTGCATCTATTGAGATAATCATGTGGTTTTTGTCTTTGGTTCTGTTTATATGCTGGATTACATTTATTGATTTGTGTGTATTGAACCAGCCTTGCATCCCAGGGATGAAGTCCACTTGATCATGGTGGATAAACATTTGATGTGCTGCTGGATTCTGTTTGCCAGTATTTTATTGAGGATTTTTGCATCAATGTTCATCAAGGATATTGGTCTAAAATTCTCCTTTTTTGTTGTGTCTCTGCCAGGCTTTGGTATCAGGATGATGCTGGCCTCATAAAATGAGTTAGGGAGGATTCCCTCTTTTTCTATTGATTGGAATAGTTTCAGAAGGAATGGTACCAGTTCCCCCTTGTACCTCTGGTAGAATTCGGCTGTGAACCCTTCTGGTCCTGGACTTTATTTGGTTGGTAAGCTATTCATTATTGCCACAATTTCAGCTCCTGTTATTGGTCTATTCAGAGATTCAACTTCTTCCTGGTTTAGTCTTGGGAGGGTGAATTTGTTGAGGAATTTATCCATTTCTTCTAGATTTTCTAGTTTATTTGCGTAGAGGTGTTTGTAATATTCTCTGATGGTAGTTTGTATTTCTGTGGGATCGGTGGTGATATCCCCTTTATCATTTTTTATTGCATCTATTTGATTCTTCTCTCTTTTTTTCTTTATTAATCTTCCTAGTGGTCAATTTTGTTGATCCTTTCAAAAAACCAGCTCCTAGATTCATTAATTTTTTGAAGGGTTTTTTGTGTCTCTATTTCCTTCAGTTCTGCTCTGATTTTAGTTATTTCTTGCCTTCTGCTAGCTTTTGAATGTGTTTGCTCTTGCTTTTCCAGTTCTTTTAATTGTGATGTTAGGGTGTCAATTTTGGATCTTTCCTGCTTTCTCTTGTGGGCATTTAGTGCTATAAATTTCCCTCTACACACTGCTTTGAATGTGTCCCAGAGATTCTGGTATGTTGTGTCTTGGTTCTCATTGGTTTCAAAGAACGTCTTTATTTCTGCCTTCATTTCGTTACATACCCAGTAGTCATTCAGGAGCAGGTTGTTCAGTTTCCATGTAGTTGAGCGGTTTTGAGTGAGATTCTTAATCCTGAGTTCTAACTTGAATGCACTGTGATCTGAGAGATAGTTTGTTATAATTTCTGTTCTTTTACATTTATTGAGGAGAGCTTTACTTCCAATTATGTGGTCAATTTTGGAATAGGTGTGGTGTGGTGCTGAAAAAAAATGTATATTCTGTTGATTTGGGGTGGGGAGTTCTGTAGATGTCTATTAGGTCTGCTTGGTGCAGACCTGAGTTCATTTCCTGGGTATCCTTGTTGACTTTCTGTCTCGTTGATCTGTCTAATGTTGACAGTGGGGTGTTAAAGTCTCCCATTATTAATGTGTGGGAGTTTAAGTCTCTTTGTAGGTCACTCAGGACTTGCTTTATGAATCTGGGTGCTCCTGTATTGGGTGCATATATATTTAGGATAGTTAGCTCTTCTTGTTGAATTAATCCCTTTACCATTATGTAATGGCCTTCTTTGTCTCTTTTGATCTTTGTTGGTTTAAAGTCTGTTTTATCAGAGACTAAGATTGCAACCCCTGCCTTTTTTTGTTTTCCATTTGCTTGGTAGATCTTCCTCCATCCTTTTATTTTGAGCCTATGTGTGTCTCTGCACGTGAGATGGGTTTCCTGAATACAGCACACTGATGGGTCTTGAGTCTTTATCCAATTTGCCAGTCTGTGTCTTTTAATTGGAGCATTAAGTCCATTTACATTTAAAGTTAATATTGTTATGTGTGAAGTTGATCCTGTCATTATGATGTTTGCTGGTTATTTTGCTCATTAGTTGATGCAGTCTCTTCCTAGTCTGGATGGTCTTTAGATTTTGGCATTATTTTGCAGTGGCTGGTACTGGTTGTGCCTTTCCATGTTTATCGCTTCCTTCAGGAGCTCTTTTAGGGCAGGCCTGGTGGTGACAAAAATTTCTCAGCATTTGCTTGTCTGTAAAGTATTTTATTTCTCCTTCACTTATGAAGCTTAGTTTGGCTGGATATGAAATTCTGGGTTGAAAATTCTTTTCTTTAAGAATGTTGAATATTGGCCCCCACTCTCTTCTGGCTTGTAGGGTTTCTGCCGAGATATCTGCTGTTAGTCTGATGGGCTTCCCTTCGTTGGTAACCCGACCTTTCTCTCTGGCTGCCCTTAACATCTTTTCCTTCATTTCAACTTTGGTGAATCTGACAATTATGTGTCTTGGAGTTGCTCTTCTCGAGGAGTATCTTTGTGGCATTCTCTGTATTTCCTGAATCTGAATGTTGGCCTGCCTTGCTAGATTGGGGAAGTTCTCCTGGATAATATCCTGCAGAGTGTTTTCCAATTTGTTTCCATTCTCCCCATCACTTTCAGGTACACCAATCAGACGTAGATTTGGTCTTTTCACATAGTCCCACATTTCTTAGAGGCTTTGCTCTTTTCTTTTTATTCTTTTTTCTCTAAACTTCCCTTCTTGCTTCATTTCATTCATTTCATCTTCCAGGGCTGACACCCTTTCTTCCATTTGTTCGCATCGGCTCCTGAGTCTTCTGCATTCTTCACATAGTTCTCGAGCCTTGGTTTTCAGCTCCATCGCTCCTTTAAGCACTTCTCTGTATTGGTTATTCTAGTTAGACATTCTTCTAAAATTTTTTCGAAATTTTCACCTTCTTTGCCTTTGGTTTGAATATCCTCCCGTAGCTCAGAGTAATTTGATCATCTGAAGCATTCTTCTCTCAGCTGGTCAAAGTCATTCTCCATCCAGCTTTGTTCCATTGCTGGTGAGGAACTGTGTTGCTTTGGAGGAGGAGAGGAACTCTGCTTTTTAGAGTTTCCAGTTTTTCTGCTCTGTTTTTTCCCCATCTTTGTGGTTTTATCTACTTTTGGTCTTTGATGATGGTGATGTACAGATGGGTTTTTGGTGTGGATATCCTTTCTGTTAGTTTTCCTTCTAACAGACAGGACCTTCAGCTGCAGGTCTGTTGGAGTACCTGGCCGGCCATGTGAGGTGTCAGTCTGCCCCTGCTGGGGGGTGCCTCCCATTTAGGCTGCTCGGGGTTCAGGGGTCAGGGACCCACTAGAGGAGGCAGTCTGCCCATTCTCAGATCTCCAGCTGCGTGCTGGGAGAACCACTGCTCTCCTCAAAGCTGTCAGACAGGGACATTTAAGTCTGCAGAGGTTACTGCTGTCTTTTTGTTTGTCTGTGCCCTGCCCCCAGAGGTGGAGCCTACAGAGGCAGGCAGGCCTCCTTGAGCTGTGGTGGGCTCCACCCAGTTCAAGCTTCCAGGCTGCTTTGTTTACCTAAGCGAGCCTGGGCAATGGCGGGCGCCCCTCCCCCAGCCTCGCTGCCGACTTGCTGTTTGATCTCAGACTGCTGTGCTAGCAATCAGCGAGACTCCGTGGGCGTAGGACCCTCTGAGCCAGGTGCAGGCTATAATCTCCTGGGGCACCGTTTCCTAAGCCCGTCGGAAAATCGCAGTATTCAGTTGGGAGTGGCCCGATTTTCCAGGTGCCGTCTGTCACCCCTGGAAAGGGAACTCCCTGACTCCTTGCGCTTCCCGAGTGAGGCAATGCCTCGCCCCTGCTTCGGCTGGCGCATGGTGCACTCACCCACTGACCTGTGCCCACCGTCTGGCACTCCCTAGTGAGATGAACATGGTACCTCAGATGGAAATGCAGAAATCACTGGTCTTCTGCCTTGCTCATGCTGGGAGCTGTAGACCGGAGCTGTTCATATTCGGCCACTTGGCTCCTCCTCCGAACTCATCATTTTTTATGGCTGCATAGAATTCCATGGTGTATATGTGCCACATTTTCATAAGCCAGTCTATCATTGTTGGACATTTGGCTTGGTTCCAAATCTTTGGTATTGTGAATAGTGCCGCAATAAACATACGAGTGCATGTGTCTTTATAGCAGCATGATTTATAATCCTTTGGGTATATAGCCAGTAATGAGATGGCTGTGTCAAATGGTATTTCTAGTTCTAGATCCCTGAGGAATCGCCACACTGACTTCCACAATGGTTGAACTAGTTTACCGTCCCACCAACAGTGTAAAAGTGTTCCTATTTCTCCACATCCCCTCCAGTACCTGTTGTTTCCTGACCTTTAATTGTGATCTGATCTTTGTTACTCTGCCACCTTTGAGATTTCTTCTGCTAGTGTTGGTGTTAGGTTGTTCTTGTGTTTCTAGTTCCTTGAGTTTTGATATTAGATTCTTAATTTAAAATCTTTCTAGTTTTCAATGTAGGCATTTAATGATATTAATTTTTGTTTTAGCTGCTTCTGCAGTATTCCAGTAGTTTTGGTATGCTGTGTTTCTGCTTGTTGCTATGTTTCATTTGTTTTAAAACATCTTATGGTTTCTGCCTTAATTTTACAGTTTATCCAAAGGTTGTTCCAGAGCATGTTGTTTAGTTTCTATGTACTTGTGTAATTTTAAGAGTTCTTCTTGGTATTGATTTCTAATTTTATTCTACTGTGGTATGAGCAGACACTTCATATAATTTTGATGTCTGAATGTATTGAGACTTGCTTTATTGTCAAGCATATAATAAATTTTGGAGAATGTTCAGTGTGCCAAGGAAATAAATGTATATTCTGAAGTTGTTTTGTAGAGTGTTCTGTTAGTGTCTATTAGGTCCATTTGTTCTAGGGTTCAGTTTAAACCCAGAGTTTGTTGATTTTCTTCCTTCATGATCTGTCTACTGATGTCAGTAGAGTGTTGAAGTCCCCTGCTGTTATTGTATTGTTATCAGTCTGTTTTCTTAGGTCTACTAGTGTTTGTTTTATTAATTTGGGTGCTCCAGTATTGGGTGCATATATATTTAGGATAGTAAAATCTTCTTCTATTGAACACTTTATCATTATTTAATGTCCTTTGTTGTATTTTTGCTTACTATTGTTAGTTTGGAGTCTGTTTTATCTGATAAGAGAATGGCTACTCTTCCTTGCTTCTGTTTTTCATTTTGTGTAATATACTTTTTACATTCCTTTATTTTGAGTCTGTAGCTTTCTTTAGCCAGTAGGTGAGTCACTTGTAGGCACCATAAGGTTGGTTCTTATTTTTTATCCAATTTTCCACTCTGTGTCCATAAGTGAAATATTTAGGCCGTTTACATTCAATGTGTGTGATGTGTGTGTCTTGTTTCTGCCATAGTGTTGTTAGTTAGTAGCATGGAGTTCCAATTGTATAATTGCTTCATAGTATCTGTGAACTTTGTATTTATTTGTCCTTTTATTGTGTTGTGTATTGTGCTTTTGTTTTCATGTTTAGAACTTCCTTGAGCATTATTTTTTTTTTTTTTTTTAAGACAGGGTCTCACTCTATCACTCAGGCTGGAGTGCAGTGGCACGATTTTGGCTCACTGAAACCTACACCTTCCAGATTTGAGCAATTCTTCTGTCTCAGCCTTCTGAGTAGCTGAGACTACAGGCGCATGCCACCACACCTGACTAATTTTTGTATTTTTAGTAGAGACTGGGTTTCACCATATTGGTCAGGCTAGTCTGGAACTCCTGACCTCAGGTGATCCCCCCACCTCAGACTCCCAAAGTGCTGGGATTACAGGCATGACCCACCACACACTGCAGTTGACTATTTCTTATAGAAATGACCTAGCGGTGTGACACTTTCCTTAGTGTTTGTTTATTTGGGACAGACTTTATTTCTTCTTTTATGAAGCTCAGTTTGGCAGAATATAGAATTGTTGACTGACATATTTTTCTTTAAAGAGGCTAAAAACAGGCCCCCAATGTTTTTGGCTTGTAGGTTTTTTCCTGAGAAATCCACTGATAATCTGATGGGATTTCCTTTATAGGTGATTAAATATTTCTCTCTTACCACTCTTCATATTTTTTTCTTTCATTTTAACTTTGGATAGAATGATGACTATATGCCTTTGTGAGATTCTTCTTTCAATGTATCTTCTGGGAGTTCTCTGAGATTCTTGTATCTGGATATTTGAGTCTCTCCAAACACCAATACCTAGAAATGATAATAAAATTATTGAAAGAAATTGTACTCCGAAAATACAAACAATTTTTTGGAGACAAAATCTGTCATTGAAGCTGGAGTTCAGTGGAGCAATCACAACTCACTTCAGCCTTGACCTCCTGGACTAAAGCAATCCTCTCCCCTTAGTCTCTCATGAATGTGGGACTACAGGCACATGCCACCATACCTGGCCAATTTTAATTTTTTTTTTTTTTGTAGATACAGGGTCACACCATGTTCCTCAGGCTGGTCTCAAACTTCTAAGCTCAAGTGAATCGCCTACCTCAGCCTTTCAAAGTGCTAGGATTATGGACATGAGCCATTACCCCTAGCCATAAAAAACATTTTTTAAAGAAATTAAAGACGACTTGAATAAATGGAAAGATATTTTGTTTTCCTGTGTAAGAAGGTGAAGTAATGTTAAGATGCCAATACTATTCACAGTGATCTATAGATTCAACACAATCACTATAAAAATTTCAAAAAGGCCGGGAGTGGTGGCTCATGCCTGTAATCCTAGCACTTTGGGAGGCCGAGGTGGGCAGATCACGAAGTCAGGAGATCGAGACCATTCTGACTAACAAGCTGAAACCCCGTCTCTACTAAAAATACAAAAAATTAGCCGGGCGTGGTGGTGGGTGCCTGTAGTCCCAGCTATTCGGGAGGCTAAGGCAGGAGAATGGTGTGAACCCTGGAGGCAGAGCTTGCAGTGAGCTGAGATCGCCCCACTGCCCTCCAGCCTGGGCGACAGAGCAAGACTCCGTCTCAAAAAAAAAAAAAAAAAAAAAAACTTTCAAAAGTATTTTTTCCACAATACAATAGCAATTTTTACATTCATGTTAAGTTGCAACAGTCCCAAATCATCAAAACAATTTTGAAAAAAAGTAAATGCAGATTATCCACATTTACCAATTTTTAAAGTTACTACAAGCAACGGTAATCAAAACATTGCAGGACTCTTATAAAGATAGACATGCAAATCAATGGAATCGAATTGAGAGTTCAGAAATAAACTCAACCATTAATGGCTGATTGGTGTTTGACAAGGGTGTCCAGTAAACTCAATGGGAAAAAAATGATCTCTTCAACAAATAGTGCTGGGATAGATTAATATTCATATGCAGAACAAATTTGGACCCCTACATTACACGATATAAAAAGTAACTTAAACCATAAAACATTTAGAAGAACACCTACGGGTAAGTCTTCCTGACCTTGGATTTGGCGATGGACTCGTTTGTACTCCAAAACCAAAAAGAACGGAAGAAAAAAAAATAGATAAATTGAACTTCATCGACATTGAAAACTTTTGTGCCTTAAAGGACATCATCAAGAAGGTTAAAAACAACCTACCGAATTGGAAAAAATATTTGCACAACTTATACCTGATAAGAGTTTGATAGGCAGTAAAAATAAAGAACTTCTAAAATAAACCACAAATAGACAAAGAACTCAATTTAAAAATTGCATGGGACTTGTTTAGACATATCCGCAAAGAAGATATACAAATTACCAATAAGTTCAAAAAAAGATGCTCAAAATAATAAGTTATTAGAGAAATGCAAGCCAATATTACAATAAAATTCCATGTGACACCTACTAGGATGGTTATACCAATGATTTTTAAAAAAGAAAACAGGCCAGGCGCAGTGGCTCACACCTGTAATCCCAGCACTTTGGGAGGCCGAGGCGGGTGGATCACGAGGTCAGGAAATCAAGACCATCCTGGCTAACAAGGTGAAACCCCGTCTCTACTAAAATGTAAAAAAAAAATTAGCCAGGCACGGTGGCGGGCGCCTGTAGTCCCAGCTACTCGGGAGGTTGAGGCGGGAGAATGGAGTGAACCCCGGAGGCGGAGCTTGCAGTGAGCCGAGATTGCGCCACTGCACTCCAGCTTGGGAGACAGAGTGAGACTCCATCACAACAAAAAAAAAACAAAAAAGGGAAAATAAGAAGTGTTGGCAAGGATGGGGAGAAATTGGGATTCTCATACATTGATGGTAGCAAGAAAAAGTGGTGCAGTTACGGCAGCAGTTTCTCAAAAGGTGAAAAAGTTTCACTTTTTTTAAAGTCAGACATTCAAACATATAATATATTTTTATCACAGCAATATTCGTAATAGCCAAAAGTGGAAACAGTTTTCTGAAATTTGGCTATCACTTCAGCCCATGAACAAATAACTGGATTAAAAAAGTATATACATACAAGGAAATATTATTCAGCTATATGAAGGAATACAATTCTGACCCATGCTACAATATGGATGAACCCTGAAAACATTATGCTCTGTGTCATAAGCTAGACACAAAAGGACAAATATTTTATGATTCTATTTACATTAAATATTTAGAATAGGCAAATTCACCTAGATAGAAATTAAGTTAGAGGTTACCCAGGTTGGGGGAGAGAAGAATGGAGAGTTGTTGCTTAATGGTTGTTGAGTTTCTATTTGGAATGATAAAAAAAGTTTGGAAATAGATTGTGGTGCCGGTTGTGCAATCTTATAAATGTAATTAAAGCAACTGAATTTTACACATAAAACACTTTAAATGGTAAATTTAATGTTACATATATTTTAACAAAATAAAAAATAGAACACAAATAAAAGTATTAAATATTTACCTAGATTACCTTAAAGATTTTGAAGAAGGAATGAGGTAAATTTACTGCATAAATGCTCTTGATAGTTTTGGGTTATTAAGGATGAACTAAGGAGTTGACAAGAATATTTAGTTCATGTGTATGAGAGAGCAAAATAGATAGGGTTACTTCATGGAACTGTTTTCAAACCATGTTTCTCTACTTCTGCAGCTAGCTTTGGAAAAACTTTAAATCACTATGTACCTCTGACCCGAAGTGGGATTGGGGCATAATTAAATTAGAGAGTTATGGAATACAGTAATTTTTAGAAGATTTTTTCTCATGAATCTTCATATCAAATTAATGAATAAATTTAGGAGAAAATTCAAATCTACTGATGAAGGTAGGGCAGAAGTGTGAGCTAGTGGTATCTGCCACTCATAAGACAGACATCCAGTTGCTATGTACCCCATTAATATTTCTATGGCAGAACACTGATCAGAGATTTTGGTACCCAAATGCCTGAAGTAAAGTTGTCCTTAGGTTCTTTGAATGTGTTGGTGGCAGGTCAGCTGTTACTACTGTTATCAGTTGCACATGCTACAGTGATGAGGAAGAAAACTGTAGGCCTTGTTCTGATTTATATTCCTAAATTATATGGACACTTTGATTGCTTTTCTGGGGCTAATGACTCAACATAACTATTTTCCAACTCTGCAATGCAAGGAGTCAAATTCAAGTGTTGATTGAAAACTGTGGTCCAGAGCACTAGAAATAAACTTCCCTGCTTGTAAAGTCATTATAGAAGTGATGAGCACTAACTCCAGCAAGCTGTATAAGGCCAAACTCCCTCCTTACCAGGAGCACTAAGCAACAAAGAAATTAACAGATTTGCTTGGCAGTGGACTGGCTATTTTTAAGAGAAACCAAAGGACTCAGTGAAAATATAAATGTTTATTAACATTGTGTTATGGACTGAATGTTCATACCCCTACCCAAAGACAGAAGTTGAAGTAATATGACTATATTTAAATGTGACTATATTTAAAGACAAAGACTTTCTGTGGCCTGATTTTTTGTTTCCCCAAAATTCACACATTCAAACCTAACTACAAAGATAATGATATTAAGAGATGAGGTCTTTTGGAGGTGATTAGGTCTTAAGGACTCAACCCTCATAAATGGGATTAGTGCCTTATAAAATAGGTTTAAGGGAGCTTGTTTTCTCTTTTTGCCATGTGACGAGACAGCACAAAAACACTGTATATAAGAAACAGGTCCTCAACAAACACTGAATCTGCTGCCACCTTGATCTTTGACTTTCCAGCCTTCAGAACTATGTAGAATAAATTTCTGTTGTTTATAAACTTTTCATTAAAGTATTTTGTTGTAGCAATTCAAATGGAAGAGGTAGAAACTGGTGCTGAGAAGTGGAGTATTGCTGTAACAAATACCTAAAGATGCAGAAACAGCTTTGGAAATGGGTAATGGGTAGACATTAGGAGAATTTTGAAATGCATACTAAGAAAAGCTAATATTGCCATAAATAGATCATAAAGGCTGATTCTGCTGAGGACTCAGAAGAGGAGAGCTTTAGAGAAGCCTAAATCTTCTTAGGGATTACTACCTAAGTGCTCATGAACAATGTTGGTAGAAATATAGACAGTAATGGCCATACTGATGAAGTCTTGGAAATGAGAAACATGTTATTGGAAACTGGAGGAAATGTCCTCCTTGTTGTAAATGGCAAATAATTCATCTGAATTGTGTTCACATTCTAGAGATTTATGGAATGTAGAACTTATATGTGATGAAATAAGATATTTGGCAAAAGGAATATCTCAGTAAAGTGTTGAGGGTGCAGCATGGCTTTTCTTGACTGCTTATAATAAAATGTGAGAAGAGGAAAACAAATTAAATATTACATTTATATTCCAAAGGGAAGAAAAAGTTTAATATTTGGAAAATTATTAGCCTGGTCATGTTTTGAAAATGAAAAAGCATAATCAGAAGAAAACACAAAGAGTGTGGCCAAGCAACCACTTGATAAGAAGATTAGTATAGATGAGTAGAAGGATGGTGCCACTTATTAAGATAATAGAAAAATGACCCCAGAATAATTTCAGAGATCATTGTAACTGCCTCTTCTGGCACAGGGACAGAATACCAGGGCCTTGAGGGACAAAAAAGTTCAAGGCTTTACTCCTCACATTTTATTGCAGCACTATTTGGCTGACACAGGTGTGATTTAGGCAGACCTAGGTGTGTTTTGGGCCACCTCATGAAAGGTACTGGTTTTAAATCATGGCTGCATCAATGTAATGCTATTTCCACAGGTATGCTAACTCAGGGAGATTGTGAACAACGAGCTCTCAAAGACAAAGATGACATAAAAGTGTTTTTTTTCTGCTCCATTCCTAGAATTTCTTGGAGCAGCAGTCCCCACAGTTACACCTTTGAATGGATTTGAACACGAAAAAAACCCTGTTTCTCAAAATTAATGTAAAAAAGAGAGTTGTCTACGTATATGTGCAACAAACCTACACCTTTATTGTCCAGATGGTACTTTCTCAGTGGAGATTACTTGTCTTATATTCTATAGAGAGAATAAAGAGATTTCCAGTTTCTCCATTTAACCTCATATACATCTTTATTATCTTCACCAGGAAGAGATTAAATAAACCCAATCACTCTTCTATAAAAAGAGGGATTCCTCAGAATATAGAGTTATAATATTTTGTACTACTGTAATTATTCCTACGTAGCAATCACACCATTGCCCTTAATGATCTATTAAAATTTCTATTTGCTTCTGCAAGCTCTCATAATGACTTAGTTTGTACATTTTGGCAATGAGATTCCCAAGCCTTCCTAGCACCTTTCCACCTGATGGTTGTTCAAAATATTTGCTGGATGGCTGGCTGGCTAGCAGGAAAGGTAGATGCATGACAGAAATTCTACTAGCCTAGAGAAAAGTGTGTGTGTTAATATTAACCTTCTGTGAAGTTAACATTCCTGCTACAGATGTACATATTTCCCTAGATTTTTCTTCACACAAGAGTTCAAGAACCTCACTTCAATGGCTGTTCTGTTGATCTAGAGGAGAGGGTTTAAATTATTATAAGATAAAAATAAACAATAAAAGTAGCATTCATTATCTGAAAATGCAAAGCCTGAGGAGCATGGTAGATCAAAACTTTATATTGAAGTCTAGAAAATTCCAACCCATTTCTGGGATCTCCCTATGTAGTGTGCAACTGTTACCAGAAGGCAGGCCTTGATTGTGAGATGTCCAGCTCCTTGGCATTTTGAACAAAGAATTGGACAAAACACACAAAGTAACAAAGGAACAAAACAGTAATGAAGCAGTGAAAGCAGGGATTTATTAAAGTGAGAAAGCTCTCTACAGGGTGGGAATGAGCCTGAGCAAGCAGCTCAAGGGTCCAGTTACAAAGTTTTCATGATTTTAAGTATTCCTTTTGAGGTCCCTATCAGTTACTCCTCATCTGGATGAAGAATTTAGTCTGTGGCTAATTAAATGCTGAGGTAAATTGGCACCCTATGCAGATGAATGGGTGGCCCAGGCTTGGCCGGCAGCCAATATAGGGCACTTTCCCTTTCTGTCTGAGACATGATGGAAGGCGGAGGGTTGTAGGGAAAATAACCTTTGGTCCTTTGCCACTCTGGCATGGGGAGATGGGGTTTTTCCCTTTTGTTTAGCTTTAGGAAGTTTGCTTTAATTGGCCTTAGGTTCCCTGCTCCAGGACCCAGGTGTTCTCCCTTTGATTTAACTTTAGTAAATTATCACAAATTGGTCTTAGATACCCTGCCCCTAGCCTTGGTGTTTTCCTTTTTAGAGAGTCAGCACAAATTGGCCTCAGATTCCCTGCCTCCAGACATTGGTGTTTTCGCTTTTAGGGAGTTAGCATGATTTGGTCCCATTATTTCATGACCCCAGACCTTAGTGTTTTCCCTTGATTCAGCTTTAGGAAGTCAGCACAAACTGGCCTTAGATTCCCTGCCTTCAGACCCTATTCTCCTGCCTTACAACCTGAACACCTGTTTATACTAGCACTCTCAGTTACATTAATGAAAATTTGAGTCTAACCTCACAGCTCCAGAAGGACAGCCTTCAGAGTAATCTGGGATTCATTGTGAAATCCTGAAGGGAACTCTCCTAAGAAGACTACACAAATGAACACCAAGCAGTCAGGCATTGCCTGTTTTCACTTCAGAGTGGTCATCATTCCTGACAACAAGATATTCAGCTTCTGCTGCCTAGCAAGCTTATTAATTAGTTCTTGAAGAGAGAACAATGATGATGATAACAATCACGATAACAATAAAGATAATGAAGAGGAACAGCCTTTTGGAGTTATCAGTGATTTTTGTTCCTGGCTGACAAATTAGATGGGAGACTGGCAAGTAAATATGTGAATGATCTGAACAAATCAAGATGCTAAGAGGTTAAGTGATGCCTATAAATTCACATTAGTTTTACTTTTTGAGAATTGGATATTTTTATATCTGTTTCACATATGAGAATCTTGAAGTAAAAAGGGCTGAGACACATGCCTAATATCACTCAGCTTAATAAGAGACAGCAATAAGATAGCAGTCCATCTGTCTGAATCCAGAGTTTAAGTTTTACATTATACTTCCTCCCACTGCTCCCTAAGAATGAACTTACTCCCACCCTACAAAATTGCTGTTTCTTTTCTCTGGATTGCTCTTTCCTTCTAAATGTTATGTGACTCATTTCATCACTTTATTTCAGGTCTTGCCTCAAATGTAAATTACTCAGAGTCCAGCACCACCACACTTACCCACTCAAATTAAATTCTGAATATCTTTACTATGATTTTTCCACATATATATCTGTCCAACAACATGTTGTGAAACCCAAATATATGAGATAGGTCTCAGTCTATTTAGAAAGTATATTATGCCAACATTAAGGATATGCACCCATGACACATCCTCAGGAGGGCCTGAGGACATGTACCCAAGGTGGTCGGGTTACAGCTTGGTTTTATACATTTTAGGGAGATATGAGGCATCAATCAGTATATGTAAGATGTACATTGGTTTGATCCGGTATGGCGGAACAACTTGAAGTGGGCAGGGGATTCCAGGTTATAGGCAGATAAGAGACAAACATTCGTTTGAGTTTCTGATTAGACTTTCCAAAGGAGGCAATCAGATATGCATTTATCTCAATGTTCAGAGGTACAATCTTGAATAGAATGGGATACAGATTTGTCTTAAGCAGTTGCCAGCTTGACTTTCCCTTTTAGCTCTGTGATTTGGGGGTCCAAAGATTTATGTTCCTTTGACAATATTATAAAATTGTTTGCATTAGTGTCTGTCTTGTCAATCACAGACTATTTGCCATTCCCAGATATTTTACTTTCATTAAAAAATTGATAAAATGTTAGAATGAGGTGGAGGAATTTTCTCCAAAGAACATCAACAATGAAGATTATGGTGACTGCAAAAGTTGAAATAAATCAGAGGTACATTTTTCATGAGAAACCTTTCAAATCCTTTAGCTTTTCCTTAAGTTATTTATCTATATATTTCTAAATAAAATTTGTATAATGCTGCTTTTTGAATTTTCAGTCACACATTTTATCTATTCACTTTTTTATGAAAAAAATAATTTAGCTTTCCCTCATAAGCAGTCACACACACAAACACAATACGCACACACAAATAATAATAATAAGACTGACTCCATTTATGATGTTTTTGAACTTTTTATTTTTTGAGTACATAGTAGGTGTATATATGTATGAGGTAAACACAATGTTTTGATACAGACATGTAATGCATAATAATCACATCATAGAGAATGGGGTACCCACCCTCTCGAGCATTTATCCTTTGTGTTACAAAAAATCTAATTATACTTTTTAAAAATATGCAACCCAGTTATTATTCACTATAGTCACCCTATTGTGCTATCAAATATTAGCTCTTATATATTCTCTCGATTACTTTTGTACTCATTAACCATACCTTCTCCTCCCACCCCCACTACTCTTCCCAGCCTCTGTTAACCATCCTTCTATTCTCTGTGTCCATAAGTTCAATTTCTTTAATTTTTCAGATCACAGAATAAGTGAGAACATGTGGTATTTGTATTTCTGTGCCTGGCTTATTTCACATATAATAATCTTCAGTTTCATCCATGGTGTTGCAAGTGACAGGATCTTATTTTTTTAATGGCTGAACAGCAGTCCATTGTGTATAAGTACCACAATTTCTTTATCCACTCATCTGTTGATGGCCACTTACTTTGCTTCCAAATCTTGGCTATTGTGAACATACTGCAACAAACAAAAGAGTGCAAATATCTCTTCCATATAGTGATTTTCTTTCCCTTGCGTATATACCCAGCAGTAGGATTACTGGATCATATGGTAACTTTATTTCTAGTTTTCTGAGGAACCTCCAAACTGTTCTCCATAGATGTGGTACTAACTTACATTTTCACCAACGGTATAAAATGGTTCCCTTTTCTCCACATCCTTGACAGCATTTGTTATTGCCTGTCCTTTGGATGTAAGCCATTTTAAGTGGGGCAAGATAATACCTCATTGTAGTCTTGATTTGCATTTCTCTAATGATCAATAGTGTTCATCATCTTTACATATACTTGTTTGTGATGTGTCTTTTTTTTGAGAAATATCTATTCAAATCCTTCAAACTTTTTAAATCAGATTATTAGATTCTTTTTCTATACAGTTGTTTAAGCTCCTTATATATTCTAGTTATTAATCCTTTGCCAGAAAGGTAGTTTGCAAATATTTTCTCCCATTCTGAAGTGTTGTCTCTTCACTTTGTTGATTGTATCCTCTGCTGTGTAAGAGCTTTTTAATTTGATGTGATCCCGTTTGTTCATTTTTGCTTTGGTTGCCTGTGCTTGTGGGATATGACTCAGGAAATTTTTGCCAAGACCAATGTCCTGGGAAATTTCCCCAATGTTTGCTTGTAGTAGTTTCATAGTCTGAGGTCTTAGATTTAAGCCTTTCATTTATTTTAATTTGATTTTTGTATACAGTGAGAGACAGAGGTCTAGTTTTATTCTTCTGCATATAGATGTCCCGTTTTCCCAGCACCATTTATTGAAGAGACTTTTTTTTTGAGTGTATGTTCTTGGCACTTTTGACAAAAATCAGTTTACTGTAAGTGTGTGAATTTGCTTCTGGGTTGTGTATTTTGTTCCATTGGTCTATGTGTCTGTTTTTATGCCCGTACCGTGCTGTTTTTGTTACTATACCTCGGTAGTATAATTTGAAGTAAGATAATGTGATTCCTCCAATGTTGTTCTTTTTGCTTAGGACACCTTGGCTATTTAGGGTCTTTTGTGATTTCATATAAAATTTAGGATTGCTTTTTTCTCTTTCTGTGAAGAATGTCATTGGTATTTTGATAGAAATTGCATTCAGTATGTAGATTGCTTTGGGTAGTATGGACATTTCAACAACATTGATTCTTCCAATCCATGAACATAAAATATCTTTTTTGTGTGTGTCCTTTTCAATTTTTTCATCAATATTTTATAGTTTTCATTACAGAGATATTTCACTTGTTTGGCTAAGTTAATTTCTAGGTATTTAATTTTATGTGTGGCTAAATTTTAAATGTGGGATTACATTTTTATTTCTTTTTAACATTGTTTACTGTTGGCATATAGAAATGCTACTGATTTTTGTATGTTGATTTTGTATCTGGCAACGTTACTGAATTGGCTTATCAGTTCTAAAAGTTTTTTTTTTGTGGAGTTTTATTGGTTTCCAAATATAAGATTATATAATTTGCAAACAAGAATAATTTGACTTTTCCCATTCCAATTAGGATGCCCTTTATTTCTTTGTATTGTCTGATTGTTCTAGCTAGGACTTTCAGCATTTTGTCGAATAAAAGTGGTGAAAGTGGACATCCTTGTGATTCAGATCTTAAAGGAAAAGCTTTCAGTTTTTCCCCATTCTGTATGATACTGTGGGTCTGTTGTATGTTTTTTATTATGTTGAGTTATGTTTCTTCTATACCCAGTTTCTTTAGGGTTTTGATTAGGAGGGATGTTAAATTTTATCAAATGCTTTCTCAGCATAAATAGAAGTGATCTTATGGCTGGGTGCAGTGGCTCATGCCTGTAATCCCAGGACTTTGGGAGGCTGAGGAAGGCAGCTCACTTGAAGTCAGGAGTTTAAGACCAGCCTGGCCAACATGGTAAAACCCTGACTCTACTAAAGTAAATACAAAAATTAGCCCAGTCTGGTGGCATGTGCCTTTAGTCCCAGTTACTTGGGAGGCTAAACCATGAGAATCACTTGAACCCAGGAGGTGGAGGCTTTAGTGAGCTGAGATCACACCACTGCACTCCAGCCTGGGTGACAGAGCAAGATTCTGTCTTTAAAAAAAAAAAGTAGAAAAGGAAATTATAATAGTCTTTCTAGAGATGGTCTTTGATATTAACAAAAATACACTAATACAAAACTAAATAATTGATTAAAACAAGCTTTTATTTAAAATATTGGGTTATTCTTTTTTTATTATACTTTAAGTTCTGGGATACATGTGCAGAACGTGCAGGTTTCTTACATAGGTATACATGTGGCATGGTGGTTTGCTGCACCCATCAACCCGTCATCTACATAAGGCATTTCTCCTAATGCTATACCTCTCATAACCCACCACCCCCCGACAGGCCCTAGTGTGTGGTGATTCCCTCCCTGTGTCCATGTGTTCTCATTGTTCAACTGCCAGTTGTGAGTGAGAAGATGCAGTGTTTGGTTTTATGTTCCTGTGTTAGTTTGCTGAGAATGATGGTTTCCAGCTTCATCCATGTCCCTTCAAAAGACATAAACACATCCTTTTTAGAACTGCATAATATTCCTTGGTGTATATGTGCCACATTTTCTTTATCCAGTCTATCATTGATGGGAATTTGGGTTTGCTATTGTGAACAGTGCTGCAACAGACATACGTGTGCATGTGTCTTTATAGTATGATGGCTTATAATCCTTTGGGTATATACCCAGTAATGAGATTGCTGGATTAAATGGTATTTCTGGTTCTACATCCTTGAGGAATCGTGACATTGTCTTCCACAATGGTTGAACTAATTTACACTCCCACGAACATTGTAAAAGTTTTCCTAATTCTCCACATCCTGGCCAGCATCTGTTGTTTCCTGACTTCTTAATTGTTGCCATTCTAACTGGCATGAGATGGTTTGCATTTCTCTAATGACTGGTGATGACGAGCTTTGTTTCATATGCTTTTTGACCTCATAAATGTCTTCTTTTCAGAAATGTCTGTTCACATCCTTCGCCCACTTTTTGATGGGGTTGTTTGTTTATTTCTTGTAAATTTGTTTAAGTTATTTGTAGATTCTGGATATTTGCCCTTTGTCAGATGGGTAGATTGCAAAATTTTCTCCCTTTCCATAGGTTGCCTGTTCACGCTGATGATAGCTTCTCATGCTGTGCAGAAGCTCTTTAGTTTAATTAGATACCATTTGTCAATTTAGGCTTTTGTTGCCATTGCTTTTGGTGTTTTAGTCATGAAGTCTTTGCACATGTCTATATCCAGAATGGTATTGCCTAGGTTTTCTTCTAAGGTTTGTATGGTTTTGGGTCTTATGTTTAAGTCTTTAATCCATCTAGAGTTAATTTTTGTATAAGGTGTAAGGAAGGGATCCAGTTTCAGTTTTCTGCATATGGCTAGCCAGTTTTCCCAACACCATTTATTAAACAGGGAATCCTTTCCCCATTGCTTGTTTTTGTCAGGTTTGTCAAAGATCAGATGGTTGTAGATGTGTGGTATTATTTCTGAGGCCTCTGTTCTGTTCCATTGGTCTATATTTCTATTTTGATACCAGTACCATGCTGTTTTGGTTACTGTAGCCTTGTAATATAGTTTGAAGTCAGGTAGCGTGATGCCTCCAGGTTTGTTCTTTTCGTTTAGGATTCTCTTGGCCATGTGGGCCCTTTTTTGGTTCCATATGAAATTTAAGGTAGTTGTTTCTAATTTTGTGATGAAAGCTCATGGTAGCTTGATGGGGATAGCATTGAATCTATACATTACTTTAGGTACTGTGGCCATTTTCACAATATTGATTCTTCCAATCCATAAGCATGGAATATTTTTCCATTTGTTTGTGTTCTCTCTTATTTCCTATAGCAGTGTTTGTAGTTCTCCTTGACAAGGTCCTTCACATCCCTTGTAAGTTTTATTCCTAGATATTTCATTCTCTTTGTAGCAATTGCGAATGGGAGTTCACTCATGATTTGGCTCTCTGTTTGTCTATTATTGGTGTATAGGAATGCTTGTGATTTTGCACATTGATTTTGTATCTTGAGACTTTGCTGAAGTTGCTTATCAGCTTAAGGAGATTTTTGTGCCGAGATGATGGGGTTTTCTAAATATGCAATCATGTCATCTGCAAACAGAGACAATTTTACTTCCTCTCTTTTTTTTTCTTCTAAAATATGGGATACATGTGCAGAATGTGCAGGTTTGTTACATAGGTATAGATAGTGAAATTTGGAAAATAAATACACCTGTTTTCATAATGACACTTTTTAAAAATTATACTTTAAGTTCCAGGGTACCTGTGCACAATGTTCAGGTTTGTTACATATGTAAATGTGTGCCATGTTGATTTGCTGCACCCATCAACTCATCATTTACATTAGGTATTTCTCCTATTGTTATCCCTCCCCAAGTCCCACTCGCCAATGACAGGTCCTGGTGTGTGATGTTCCTCACCCTGTGTCCATGTGTTCTCTTTGTTCAACTCCCACCTATGAGTGAGAACATGCTGTGTTTGGGTCCTAATGACAGTTTGCTTAGAATGATGGTTTCCAGCTTCATCCATGTTCCTGCAAAGGACATGAACTCATCCTTTTTTATGGCTGCAGAGTCTTCCATGGTGAACATGTGCCACATTTTCTTACTCCAGTCTATCATTGATGGACATTTGGGTTGGTTACAAGTCTTTCCTATTGTGAATAGTGCCACAATAAACATACGTGTGCATGTGTCTTTATAGTAGCATGATTTATAATCATTTGGGTATATACCCAGTAATGGGATTACTGGATCAAATGGTATTTCTAGTTCTAGATCCTTGAGGAATTGCCACCCTGTCTTCCACAATGGTTGAACCAATTTACACTCCCACCAACAGTGTAAAAGCATTCCTATTTCTCCACATCCTCTACAGCATTTGTTGTTTCCTGACTTTTTAATGATTGCCATTCTAACTGGCATGAGATGGTATCTCATTGTGGTTTTGATTTGCATTTCTCTGATGACCAGTGATGATGAGCATTTTTTCATGTGTCTGTTGGCAGCCTAAATGTCTTCTTTTGAGAAGTGTCTGTTCATATCCTTTGTCCACTTTTTGATGGTGTTGTTTGTTTTTTTCTTGTAAATCTGTTTAAGTTCTTTGCAGATTCTGGATATTAGCCCTTTGTCAGATAGGTAGATTGCAAAGATTTTCTCTCATTCTGTAGGTTGCCTGTTCACTCTGATGATAGTTTCATTTGCTGTGCAGAAGCTCGTTTGTTTAATTAGATCCCATTTGTCTATTTTGGCTTTTGTTGCCATTGCTTTTGGTGTTTTAAGACCTAATGTCATAAAAACCCTAGAAGAAAACCTAGGCAATACCATTCAGGACATAGGCATAGACTTCCTCTCATCTTATTTGAATACCTTTTATTTCTTTCTCTTGCCTGATTGCCCAGGCCAGAACTTCCAGTACTATGTTGAATAGGAGTGGTGACAAAGGGCATCCTTGTCTTGTGCCAGTTTTCAAAGGGAATCCTTCCAGCTTTTGCCCATTCAGTATGATATTGGCTGTGGGTTAGTCATAAATAGCTCTTATTATTTTGAGATGTGTTCCATCAATTCCTAGTTGAGAGGTTTTAGCATGAAGCGGTGTTGAATTTTATCAAAGGCCTTTTCTGAATCTATTGAGATAATCATGTGATTTTTGTCATTGGTTCTGTTTATGTGATGAATTATTAAGTTTTTAATTATTAAATTCTATAATCTGTCTTTTTTACAGTCTTCAGATTCATATCTCAGAAATACAGCTCTTTCTCTTTTGAAATGGCCATGGATGATTGCTCTTTCCTTCATCTTTTATTGGCTCCTGTAACATTTTATCAATTATCTAAAGTAAGAGAGAAATTTTTTTTGAAAACAGGCAAACAAAATATTTTTTGGACTTGCCCTCTTATTGTGCATGCCTGTTATATCTCTATCTTTAAATGTGTCATGTGGAAGTGATATTTCACTACCAAACTATGCGAAAGAGCTCTAATCAAGTAACTTTTTTCTTTTTTGGATGGTGTTTCACTCTTTTTGCCCAGGCTGGAGCGCAATGGCGTGATCTTGGCTCACTGCAAATTCCGCCTCCTGGGTTCAAGCAATTCTCCTGCCTCCACCTCCTGAGTAGCTGGGATTACAGGTGTCCGCCACCACTGCCAGCTATTTTTTTGTACTTTAAGTAGAGACAGGGTTTCACAACGTTGTCCAGGCTGGTCTCAAACTCCTGACCTCAGGTGATCTACCAGCCTCAGCCTCCCAAAATGCTGACCTCAGGTAAGCCACCGCACCTGCACTAATCAAGTAACTTTTTTAAAAAATACATGTTCATCAGATTAGAAGAAACTAGCTCAGATCCCTTTTAATTCACATAACCTTAGTAAACTTTGGTAAGATTAATTTGGTAAATTAAATCTCAAATTTCTCTTCAGTAATTTAAAATCTTAAAATCATATGATGTTATAACTTTGGAGTGTTTTCACTGAGAATTTTGGGTTCCTAAAAGCATAAAATATGTTTTTGGTGAGTTTATAAAACACAAGGATGTCAAGTTTTCTAAAAAGAAAAAATTGAAAAGGAAGAAAAAAAGTAGTTCATTTTTTAGTTAAGAAACAATTTAATAGTTGCCTCTAAATGAAGCAAAATTATACAGATAAAACTAAATGGATCAAAAGAACAATTAAGCCAGGGAAAGAAAAGTTAACTCTAAGAACTGTGGCTAGGAAAAAGATAGTCAATATGGGGGAAGGGCAAAACCAAGTAACTATTAAAACCACAGGGTATAATGCAAAGAATTTTTTTTATTTTGTAGCTTGGTATCATCATTTTGTTAAAAAGTCTATGTGGTAAATTGTAAAAATAACCACTTTAAGGAAAAAATAATAATTTTAAATTCTAAAGAATTTAAGAGCTTTTTTGGTTTGAGTCAGGACACACAGGTCTCTATTGAACAATCACTGATAAGAATATGTGATCCAAATGCACAGGAAGTTATTTCTGAGTGGACAGCCAGACTAATTTTTATGTAAATCTCATGAAAATAGGTATTGTATGTAACTGAAGGTTGTATACCCTTTATAGTACTATAAAACTGAAGGCATGTAAATCTGCTCCTTTAAGAAATGTTACTTAGACACGTTAAATAGGAACTAATAAAATCACCTAAGTTCACAAAGTATAGGATAGAAACTGAAGTGATAGGACAAATCCTCTACTTCATAGCCCTCTGCAGAGCATTTATTGGGGCAGATGGCAAAAGACTGTGAGTACTTCCCAATGACAATGACTGAACTAGAGAATTTCCAACTGAGGGGCATTTACTGCCTTACTATGGAATGTTAACTGAAATTACCCCTATGCTAATGGAAAAATGGTGCCCAAAAGAGTTTCACGATTAAATAAAATCAGTTTACCTAGAATCTTGCTACCTGGGACTATAAGGAGGAGTTTCTCATAAGCAGGGAGCCTTTTTTATAGAACTAATTCTAACTATGTGAGGAGCTGTTAGATTCTACAGTGCCTGACAGAGAGCTTTCATGAGCTGTTTGGCTT
The DNA here is from genome assembly GCF_028885625.2 of Pongo pygmaeus. Taxonomy (NCBI): domain Eukaryota; kingdom Metazoa; phylum Chordata; class Mammalia; order Primates; family Hominidae; genus Pongo; species Pongo pygmaeus. The sequence continues at coordinate 58,374,012 of NC_072396.2, read as the reverse complement.
GTGAATGGCATTTTCAAGGTAAACAAACATCAAGTTACTGCTCTGGTTTAAAAAGGGTCATGAAAGCTCTCTGTCAGGCACTGGATGTAGAGAAATAAGAACACTTTTACACTGTTGGTGGGACTGTAAACTAGTTCAACCCTTGTGGAAGTCAGTGTGGCGATTCCTCAGGGATCTAGAACTAGAAATTCCATTTGACCCAGCCATCCCATTACTGGGTATATACCCAAAGGACTATAAATCATGCTGCTATAAAGACACATGCACACGTATGTTTATTGCGGCATTATTCACAATAGCAAAGACTTGGAACCAACCCAAATGTCCAACAATGATAGACTGGATTAAGAAAATGTGGCACATATACACCATGGAATACTATGCAGCCATAAAAAATGATGATTTCATGTCCTTTGTAGGGACATGGATGAAATTGGAAATCATCATTCTCAGTAAACTATCGCAAGAACAAAAAACCAAACACCACATATTCTCACTCATAGGTGGAAATTGAACAATGAGAACACATGGACACAGGAAGGGGAACATCACACTTCGGGGACTGTTGTGGGGTGGGGGGAGGGGGGAGGGATAGCATTGGGAGATATACCTAATGCTAGATGATGAGTTGGTGGGTGCAGTGCACCAGCATGGCACATGTATACATATGTAACTTACCTGCACGTTGCGCACATGTACCATAGAGTCTAAAGTATAATAATAATAATAATAAAGGAAAAAAATACAAATAAAACAAAAACATAACGAGAAATAAAATAAAATAAAATAAAATAAAAGGGGTCAAGAAAAGCTTTTTCTTTTGAATTGTTTGGGGAAGCACTTTTTTTTTGTAATCAAATTTACCTTTCTCTCTGAGTTCTCCAAAATTTTGATCGTGATTTTCTGACAATATAATTATTTGTATTAGTTCAAAAAGAGTCTTTAAAAACAGAACAATCAGAGACACTGGTTGTTTTACCAAGACTTGAACTAAAATAGTATATTTTTAGGTAAAGTTCCAGCAAATCCAATTTAAAGGGAGCCTATATGGCCAATCAATTCTTGCTGCATTTTATGCAAATAATCAGGCCAAGTATTTTAAGACTAAAACATATTTTGCAAACATATTGGTCTTACTATGATTTCTCTTTTATAGAAAAACAGGGCTAGAGAAATTGCTTCAATGGAAAAGCGAAACACTTGGTGCTAGATTTCAACCCTAACTTTTATTTTTTTGTTTTTTGTTTTTTTTTAAAGTGCAGATTGAATCATGAATTATTTCTTGGCTATGATAATCCTAGAGAGTAGCAGATTGTAATTTTTCTTCACATTTTACTTGTTGGTTCCTTAATGGAGTTGGCTCCTTTTTCTGTTCCAACACATAAATACTATGTTCATTGTCAAAATATTAATATTATTTATCTCTCCCTGTTTTACATGCAAGGACACAAAAATAATGGTATTCTCAAGACCAGAGATGTGAATCTCCCTCATTTGTCATCCCACTAGACCCAATCTGTTTTTCCTGCAAATGTCCTTCTGCTAAAACTATACAAGCAACCTTCCTTTGGTTAAGGGACTGTCCCAGAAGAAGTGGGCGTGTGAGGTTGTAAGGGCTGGTTTTGAGGGATAGAATTAGGTCAAGGTCAGACTCTCCAAATCAAGGAGGGATACAAAGATTCCTGAAGAGCTGGTAAAACAAGTCTTCTAAGCCGTTATTTGTCATTTTTACATTTATCCTAACTATTAAAAAATTTTCTGCTTCCCATAGAATTAAAATAAAATATTTACTGAGAGAATAATGATACCTGATAACAAAGCCTGCTGGGTACGATACTACCAGTTATGAGTTTGCAAAGATAGATATATCTATATCTATATTTTAAAAATGTTTAGAAAAATGCTTATGTTTTGTATAGCTACTTGCTATAAGTCTGTAACAAAAACAAAGCTTACATGTGGCACAACATATAGAAGTTAAAAATAAACAGCTTTGTAACTTTGCATTTTGCTTTTTATTTGTTGGCTTTTTACCTTAAATAATAATTTTAAGATGTAACAAATACCTGTCTACATCCATTTCTATATGGCCTAGGACAACTAATTGGCTATCAGTATTTTTACTCTTAAGGCCCTTGGCCATAGGGAGTCCCACTGAGGGACAGGATGGACGTGGGACAGGCAGCCATGACACTCTAGCAATGCTAGCTGACAAAATAAAGATTGGCTGACCTTTGATGTTGCCTCTGGCAAATCTTGGCCAGAAGAGGGAGAATGTAAACCCAAAATAAAATTCTAAGGCACCGCAACCATCTGAATGAACTTTCTCTTCAACCAGAGCTCTTTTAAAATTTAACCTGAGAAACTATTTCAGGCCATGACAGAAAGTGGCGGTCAGACATGCCTCATTATACCACTGGACATTAACATCAACAAAGACTTTAAATCTGATTAAAAAATCATTTTACAACTTATTCTCTCTGAAGCCTACTACCTGGAGATTTCCCCTGCAAATAAGAACTTGGATTTCCACAATCCTTTATCTTAACCCAAACATTCATTTCTATTGAACCCAGGTCTTTAGATAAATTCAAGCAATTGTCAACCAAAGAATATTTAAATCTACATATAAACTAGACCCCTCACATCCCCGCCCGACTTTGAGTTGTCCCACCTTTCTGAACCAAACCAATGTATTTCTTAAATGTATTTGATTAAAATTTCAGGCCTTCCTAAAATGTATAAAACCAAGCTGTACGCCAACCACCTTGGGCACATGTTCTCAGGACATTTTGAGGGCTAAGTCATGGACCATGGTCATTCATAATTGGCTTAGAATAAATCTCTTTAAATATTTTATAGGGTTTGACTCTTTCATTGACAGCTGTAAAGTATCCTGATTTAAAGAGGTACTCATTTTCATTGTTACCCTGGTAACACAAGTCATAATAACTTGGAAACCTACTAGAAGAAATATAAAGTTTGTCATTCACCACTTAGAATGCCTGCAAACCATTAGTTGCTCCTGTAAACAAATTATGATTCCTTTCTCTTCAGAGACTTATTTACTGTATTTGGTGGCAATGCCTAAGAAAATAGCAGTGTCTGCCCAAGGTAATTTGTAGATTCAATGCCATCCCCATCAAGCTACCAATGACTTTCTTCATAGAATTGGAAAAAACTACTTTAAAGTTCATATGGAACTAAAAAAGAGCCCACATTGCCAAGACAATCCTAAGCCAACAGAACAAGGCTGGAGGCATCACGCTACCTGACTTCAAACTTTACTACAAGACTACAGTAACCAAAACAGCATGGTACTGGTACCAAAACAGAGATATAGACCAATGGAACAGAACAGAGGCCTCAGAAATAACACCACACATCTACAACCATCTGATCTTTGACAAATCTGACAAAAACAAGAAATGGGGAAAGGATTCCCTATTTAATAAATGGTGCTGGGAAAACTGGCTAGCCATATGTAGAAAGCTGAAACTGTATCCCTTCCTTATACCTTATACCAAAATTAATTCAATATGGATTAAAGACTTAAAAGTCAGACCTAAAACCATAAAACCCCTAGAAGAAAACCTAGGCAATACCATTCAGGACATAGGCATCGGCAAGGACTTCATGACTAAAACACCAAAGGCAATGGCAACAAAAGCTAAAATAGACTAATGGGTTCTAATTAAACTAAAGAGCTTCTGCACAGCAAAAGAAACTGCCATCAGAGTGAACAGGCAACCTACAGAATGAGAGAAAATCCACCCATCTGACAAAGGGCTAATATCCAGAATCTACAAAGAACTTAAACAAATTTACAAGAAAAAAATCAAACAACCCCATCAAAAAGTGGGCAAAGGACATGAACAGACACTTCTCAAAAGAAGACATTTATGCAGCCAACAGACACATGAAAAAATGCTCATCATCACTGGTCATCAGAGAAATGCAAATCAAAACCACAATGAGATACCATCTCACACCAGTTAGAATGGGGATCATTAAAAAGTCAGGAAACAACAAGTGCTGGAGAGGATGTGGAGAAATAGGAATGCTTTTACACTGTTGGTGGGAGTGTAAATTGGTTCAACCATTGTGGAAGACAGTGTGGCAATTCCTCAAGGATCCAGAACTAGAAACACCATTTGATCCAGAAATCTCATTACTGGGTATATACCCAAAGGATTATAAACATGCTACTATGAAGACACATACACACGTATGTTTATTGTGGCACTATTCACAATAGCAGAGACTTGAAACCTACCCCAATGTCCATCAGTGACAGACTGGAGTAAGAAAATGTGGCCCATATACACCATGGAATACTATGCAGCCAGAAAAAAGGATGGGTTCATGTCCTCTGTAGGGACATGGATGAAACTGGGAACCATCATTCTGAGCAAACTATCACAAGGACAGAAAGCCAAACATCGCATATTCTCACTCATAGGTGGGAATTGAACAATGAGAACACTTGTATGCAGGGCACAGAACATCACATACTGGGGCCTGTCATGGGTTGGGGGGCTTGGGGATGGATAGCCTTAGGAGATGTACCTAATATAAATGACGAGTTGATGGGTGCAGCAAACCAACATGGCACATGTATACATATGTAACAAACCTACAAGTTGTTCACATGTACCCTAGAACTTAAAGCATAGTTTGAAAAAAAGAAAATAGCAGTGTCAGCTACCTTTTTAATAAAGTTTTTGTAGTAACAAAGTCAGGGTAGAGATAAGTATAACACTCAGTTTTGTTTAACACCAAACATAGGTCTCCAGTTTGAGCAAAAAGAAGATATAAAGCTGTATGATATTCCATTAAATGTTTTTGTTGAATATGTATGTTGTCATCTACCTTTCAGAGAGTAGCTTCTACCCATCTGAAACACTGGGCAGTCTGATTGGATGCAAAATCCAAGATTTTTCCCAATTTATGAATTAGCTTTAAGTTCCTTACAACTGGCACCCCACTACCACCAATAGTGAGCTCCCAAGGACCCCACTGTAATCTTTTCTCAGTAAAAACTAGCTTAAACTCGTATATTTCAAGGCTAGTGCTAATTTCAGTTATTTATTATTTAGGCCTCTGATTATAAGGGCTATCATGAGACTTTTCAGGGGAAGTCTCATGATATTCAAAAGGCAGTAGTGAGCCAGGCCAAATAGCAAGATCTGAACAAAGAAAGAGGCAGAACAAAATATCCAGATTCTCCACAGATCCAATATAGACCCTTTGGAGTTGGAAAAAAGGGCCACCTAGTTGCATTTGTGCAGGAGTCAGTCAGTTTTCTTCATCCATAATTCTGCATAGCTCCTGAACAACATCCAGTAGGAAATTTATTTTTTTTGTGCTCTCTTTATAGCATGTTGTAAGGGGATATAACTACATGTAGTAAAAAGAGATCCTACTGGATTTAATTCAGTTATATATTACATGCAATTACTTGTACCAACATAGGTAATTCCCCAATCTAGAGTGTGTGATTCCTGGAAGCATAATATAGCTTTTGCAGGCATCGTTTTGATTTTTTTTATTTTATATTTGGTGATGATGGAGTTATCAATTTAAAAAGTTAGAGTATTGTTTTTATTGAGTGTAAAAAAAAACAAGCAGCAGTGATGTTTAGAATATCAGTAATAGCTTCCCATTCTTCCCTTGGAGTTTCAGGGTTACTCTAATTGGGAACAGGGGGAGGCATTGGCATCAGCAGAATTTTTTCCCATTTTTTTTTTTTTTGGCATTAGCCCACAAACCCAACAATTACTCTGGTTTTGTGCTAGAGCATAAGCTCAGGCTAAAGCCACCCACTGATTATGGTCCTATGGATTTTTCTGTATGGGAAAGAAAAGGATTAGGACAACAAAAAATGAGGAAAAAGGAAAACACATAAGGCTTTCATGATGGTAGAGAAGTCTTAATCCATGATCTTGGGAAAGCTGTTCACAACGAGGATGCCATTTGCTTCTGAGGAGAGATTTCAAGTACAGGTTCAGGAGTCTGAAAGGTCCCTTTTGAATTGTGAGTTGTGGACCTAAGAAGTTCAAGGCCCTGAAGCTTAACTGCAATGGTGGGTGGTGAGAAGAACTTCATATGATATTTTTCAAGAAGGTTCAAGAGCAGTCTTCTTCTGATATTGTCTCCAGAAGACCCAGTCTTCAGGTTTCAGATCATGGAAGGTCTGCTTGTCCTCAACTGGTGAATCTCAAAAAGCTTCCTTTACCTGGTGAAAGTACACTGTGGCATAATGCTTTAAAGCCTTGCAGTATTTAGCCACACGAGTTTAAGAGAACAGGACAAGCATGAGGTGCTGCTATTAGGGACATAGGTCTCCCAATGGCTATTTCATAAGGGAACACCTTACATTTTCCAATGGGAGTGGATCTAATTGCCATGAAAGCCAAAGGTAGTACCTTTGACCAAGGCAATACAATTGATTCAGTTAACTTTGACAATTTCAGTTTTAATATGCCATTTGTTCTTTCAACATTTCCAGAAGACAGGGGGTGATAAGGACAATGGTAGTGACACTCTATCCATAACACTTATTTAAATGCTTTATAACTTGCCCAGTAAAATGAGTTCTGCTATCACTGGAAATTTTTCCAGGCATACCTCATAAAAGAAAAACATTTTCTAGTAAATTCTAGACCACGGTCAGAGCAGCAGCTTTCCTACATGGGAAGGCCTCTATTCAACTAGAAAACAAGCAAATTATTAAAAGAACATAATGATACCCTATTGGGTAGCAACTGAATGAAGTCCATCTAAAAATGTTCAAATTGTGCATCATGTGGTAGAAATATACCACCTGAAGTTTTTATTGTTTTTCCAGGATTATGAGTTTGACAAGTCAAACTTTTTTTTTCTTTTTATTATTGTTATTATTATTATTATTATTACTATACTTTAGGCTCTATGGTACATGTGCGCAATGTGCAGGTAAGTTACATATGTATACATGTGCCATGCTGGTGCGTTGCACCCACCAACTCGTCATCTAGCATTAGGTATATCTCCCAATGCTATCCCACCCCCCTCCCCCCACCCCACAACAGTCCCCAGAGTGTGATGTTCCCCTTCCTGTGTCCATGTGTTCTCATTGTTCAATTCCCACCTATGAGTGAGAATATGCGGTGTTTGGTTTTTTGTTCTTGTGATAGTTTACTGAGAATGATGATTTCCAATTTCATCCATGTCCCTACAAAGGATGTGAACTCATCATTTTTTATGGCTGCATAGTATTCGATGGTGTATATGTGCCACATTTTCTTAATCCAGTCTATCATTGTTGGACATTTAGGTAGGTTCCAAGTCTTTGCTATTGTGAATAATGCCGCAATAAACATACGTGTGCATGTGTCTTTATAGCAGCATGATTTATAGTCCTTTGGGTATATACCCAGTAATGGGATGGCTGGGTCAAATGGAATTTCTAGTTCTAGATCCCTGAGGAATCGCCACACTAACTTCCACAAGGGTTGAACTAGTTTACAGTCCCACCAACAGTTTAAAAGTGTTCCTATCTCTCCACATCCTCTCCAGCACCTGTTGTTTCCTGACTTTTTAATGATTGCCATTCTAACTGGTGTGAGATGGTACCTCATTGTGGTTTTGATTTGCATTTCTCTGATGGCCAGTGATGGTGAGCATTTTTTCATGTGCTTTTTGGCTGCATAAATGTCTTCTTTTGAGAAATGTCTGTTCATGTCCTTCGCCCACTTTTTGATGGGGTTGTTTGTTTTTTTCTTGTAAATTTGTTGGAGTTCATTGTAGATTCTGGATATTAGCCCTTTGACAGATGAGTAGGTTGCGAACATTTTCTCCCATTTTGTAGGTTACCTATTCACTCTGATGGTAGTTTCCTTTGCTGTGCAGAAGCTCTTTAGTTTAATCAGATCCCATTTGTCAAGTTGGCTTTTGTTGCCATTGCTTTTGGTGTTTTAGACATGAAGTCCTTGCCCATGCCTATGTCCTGAATGGTATTGCCTAGGTTTTCTTCTAGGGTTTTTATGATATTAAGTATAATATTTAAGTCTTTCATCCAGCTTGAATTGATTTTTGTGTAAGGTGTAAGGGAGGGATCCAGTTTCAGCTTTCTACACATGGCTAGCCAGTTTTCCCAGCACCATTTATTAAATAGGGAATCCTTTCCCCATTGCTTGTTTCTCTCAGGTTTGTCAAAGATCAGATAGTTGTAGATATGAGGCATTATTTCTGAGGGCTCTGTTCTGTTCCATTGATCTATATCTCTGTTTTTGTACCAGTACCATGCTGTTTTGGTTACTGTAGCCTTGTAGTATAGTTTGAAGTCAGGTAATGTGATGCATCCAGTTTTGTTTGGCTTAGGATTGACTTCGCGATGCAGACTCTTTTTTGGTTCCATATGAACTTTAAAGTAGTTTTTTCCAATTCTGTGAAGAAAGTCATTGGTAACTTGATGGGGATGGCATTGAATCTGTAAATTACCTTGGGAAGGATGGCCATTTTCATGATATTGATTCTTCCTACCATGAGCATGGAATGTTCTTCCATTTGTTTGTATCCTCTTTTATTTCCTTGAGCAGTGGTTTATAGTTCTCCTTGAAGAGGTCCTTCACATCCCTTGTAAGTTGGATTCCTAGGTATTTTATTCTCTTTGAAGTAATTGTGAATGGGAGTTTACTCATGATTTGGCTCTCTGTTTGTCTGTTATTGATGTATAAGAATGCTTGTGATTTTTGTACATTGATTTTGTATCCTGAGACTTTGCTGAAGTTGCTTATCAGCTTAAGGAGATTTTGGGCTGAGACAATGGGGTTTTCTAGATATACTATCATGTCATCTGCAAACAGGGACAATTTGACTTCCTCTTTTCCTAATTGAATACCCTTGATTTCCTTCTCTTGCCTAATTGCCCTGGCCAGAACTTCCAACACTATGTTGAATAGGAGTGGTGAGAGAGGGCATCCCTGTCTTGTGCCAGTTTTCAAAGGGAATGCTTCCAGTTTTTGCCCATTCAGTATGATATTGGCTGTGGGTTTGTCATAAATAGCTCTTATTATTTTGAGATACGACCCATCAATACCTAATTTATTGAGAGTTTTTAGCATGAAGGGTTGTTGAATTTTGTCAAAGGCCTTTCCTGCATCTATTGAGAAAATCATGTGGTTTTTGACTTTGGTTCTGTTTATATGCTGGATTACGTTTATTGATTTGCGTATATTGAACCAGCCTTGCATCCCAGGGATGAAGCCCACTTGATCATGGTGGATAAGCTTTTTGATATGCTGCTGGATTCTGTTTGCCAGTATTTTATTGAGGATTTTTGCATCAATGTTCATCAAGGATATTGGTCTAAAGTTCTCTTTTTTTGTTGTGTCTCTGCCAGGCTTTGGTATCAGGATGATGCTGGCCTCATAAAATTAGTTAGGGAGGATTCCCTCTTTTTCTATTGATTGGAATAGTTTCAGAAGGAATGGTACCAGCTCCTCCTTGTACCTCTCATAGAATTCGGCTGTGAACCCATCTGGTCCTGGACTTTTTTTGGTTGGTAAGCTATTGATTATTGCCACAATTTCAGCTTCTGTTATTGGTCTATTCAGAGATTCAACTTCTTCCTGGTTTAGTCTTGGGAGGGTGTATGTGTTGAGGAATTTATCCATTTCTTCTAGATTTTCTAGTTTATTTCCGTAGAGGTGTTTGCAATATTCTCTGATGGTAGTTTGTATTTCTGTGGGATCGGTGGTGATATCCCCTTTATCATTTTTTATTGCATCTATTTGATTCTTCTCTCTTTTTTTCTTTATTAATCTTGCTAGCGGTCTATCAATTTTGTTGATCCTTTCAAAAACCAGCTCCTGGATTCATTTATTTTTTGAAGGGTTTTTTGTGTCTCTATTTCCTTCAGTTCTGCTCTGATTTTAGTTATTTCTTGCCTTCTGCTAGCTTTTGAATGTGTTTGCTCTTGCTTTTCTAGTTCTTTTAATTGTGATGTCAGGGTGTCAATTTTGGATCTTTCCTGCTTTCTCTTGTGGGCATTTATTGCTATAAATTTCCCTCTACACACTGCTTTGAATGCATCCCAGAAATTCTGGTATGTTGTGTCTTCGTTCTCGTTGGCTTCAAAGAACATCTTTATTTCTGCCTTCATTTCGTTATGTACCCAGTATTCATTCAGGAGCAGGTTGTTCAGTTTCCATGTAGTTGAGTGGTTTTGAGTGAGATTCTTAATCCTGAGTTCTAGCTTGATTACACTGTGATCTGAGAGATAGTTTGTTATAATTTCCGTTCTTTTACATTTATTGAGGAGAGCTTTATTTCCAAGTATATGGTCAATTTTGGAATAGGTGTGGTGTGGTGCTGAAAAAAATGTATATTCTGTTGATTTGGGGTAGAGAGTTCTGTAGATGTCTATTAGGTCTGCTTGGTTCAGAGCTGAGTTCAATTCCTGGGTATCCTTATTGATTTTCTGTTTCGTTGATCTGTCTAATGTTGACAGTGGGGTGTTAAAATCTCCCATTATTAATGTGTGGGAGTCTAAGTCTCTTTGTAGGTCACTCAGGACTTGCTTTATGAATCTGGGTGCTCCTGTATTGGGTGCATATATATTTAGGATAGTTAGCTCTTCTTGTTGAATTAATCCCTTTACCATTATGTAGTGGCCTTCTTTGTCTCTTTTGATCTTTGTTGGTTTAAAGTCTGTTTGATCAGAGACTAGGATTGCAACCCCTGCCTTTTTTTGTTTTCCATTTGCTTGGTAGATCTTCCTCCATCCTTTTATTTTGAGCCTATGTGTGTCTCTGCACGTGAGATGGGTTTCCTGAATACGGCACACTGATGGGTCTTGAGTCTTTATCCAAATTGCCAGTCTGTGTCTTTTAATTGGAGCATTTAGTCCATTTACATTTAAAGTTAATATTGTAATGTGTGAATCTGATCCTGTCATTATGATGTTAGCTGGTTATTTTGCTCGTTAGTTGATGCAGTCTCTTCCTAGTCTCGATGGGCTTTACATTTCGGTATGATTTTGCAGTGGCTGGTACCGGTTGTGCCTTTCCATGTTTAGTGCTTCCTTCAGGAGTTCTTTTAGGGCAGGCCTGGTGGTGACAAAATCTCTCAGCATTTGCTTGTCTGTAAAGTATTTTATTTCTCCTTCACTTATGAAGCTTAGTTTGACAGGATATGAAATTCTGGGTTGAAAATTCTTTTCTTTAAGAATGTTGAATATTGGCCCCCACTCTCTTCTGGCTTGTAGGGTTTCTGCCGAGAGATCCACTGTTAGTCTGATGGGCTTCCCTTTGATGGTAACCCGACCTTTCTCTCTGGCTGCCCTTAACATTTTTTCCTTCATTTCAACTTTGGTGAATCTGACAATTATGTGTGTTGGAATTGCTCTTCTCGAGGAGTATCTTTGTGGCATTCTCTGTATTTCCTGAATCTGAATGTTGGCCTGCCTTGCTAGATTGGGGAAGTTCTCCTGGATAATATCCTGCAGAGTGTTTTCCAACTTGTTTCCATTCTCCCCGTCACTTTCAGGTACACCAATCAGACGTAGATTTGGTCTTTTCACATAGTCCCACATTTCTTGGAGGCTTTGCTCATTTCTTTTTATTCTTTTTTCTCTAAACTTCCCTTCTCGCTTCATTTCATTCATTTCATCTTCCAGGGCTGATACCCTTTCTTCCATTTGATCGCATCGGCTCCTGAGGCTTCTGCATTCTTCACGTAGTTCTTGAGCCTTGGTTTTCAGCTCCATCAGCTCCTTTAAGCACTTCTCTGTATTGGTTATTCTAGTTATACATTCTTCTAAATTTTTTTCAAAGTTTTCAACTTCTTTGCCTTTGGTTTGAATATCCTCCTGTAGCTCGGAGTAATTTGATCATCTGAAGCCTTCTTCTCTCAGCTCGTCAAAGTCATTCTCCGTCCAGCTTTGTTCCGTTGCTGGTGAGGAACTGCGTTCCTTTGGAGGAGGAGAGGTACTCTGCTTTTTAGAGTTTCCAGTTTTTCTGCTCTGTTTTTTCCCCATCTTTGTGGTTTTATCTACTTTTGGTCTTTGATGATGGTGATGTACAGATGGGTTTTTGGTGTGGATGTCCTTTCTGTTAGTTTTCCTTCTAACAGACAGGTCCCTCAGCTGCAGGTCTGTTGGAGTACCTGGCCGGCCATGTGAGGTGTCAGTCTGCCCCTGCTGGGGGGTGCCTCCCAGTTAGGCTGCTCGGGGGTCAGGGGTCAGGGACCCACTTGAGGAGGCAGTCAGCCCGTTCTCAGATCTCCAGCTGCATGCTGGGAGAACGACTGCTCTCCTCAAAGCTGTCAGATAGGAACATTTAAGTCTGCAGAGGTTACTGCTGTCTTTTTGTTTGTCTGTGCCCTGCCCCCAGATGTGGAGCCTACGGAGGCAGGCAGGCCTCCTTGAGCTGTGGTGGGCTCCACCCAGTTCAAGCTTCCGGGCTGCTTTGTTTACCTAAGCGAGCCTGGGCAATGGCGGGCGCCCCTCCCCCAGCCTCGCTGCCGACTTGCTGTTTGATCTCAGACTGCTGTGCTAGCAATCAGCGAGACTCCATGGGCGTAGGACCCTCTGAGCCAGGTGCGGGCTATACTCTCCTGGGGCACCGTTTCCTAAGCCCATCGGAAAAGCACAGTATTTGGGTGTGAGTGGCCCGATTTTCCAGGTGCTGTCTGTCACCTGTGGAAAGGGAACTCCCTGACCCCTTGCATTTCCCGTGTGAGGCAATGCCTCGCCCCTGCTTCGGCTGGCGCACGGTGCACTCACCCACTGACCTGCGCCCACTGTCTGGCACTCCCTAGTGAGATGAACACGGTACCTCAGATGGAAATGCAGAAATCACCCGTCTTCTGCATCGCTCGCGCTGGGAGCTGTAGACCAGAGCTGTTCCTATTCAGCCATCTTGGCTCCTCCCCCAAGTCAAACTTTAATTATAAACCATTTTAGCAATTTTGGAACAGTCATCCCATCAGTATTTTTTCACAGTTTGGATCATTTTGTCCATTTCATGATGAGTTGTGCAGTGCAGAGCTTTTAACAATGAAAGTTTCAAAGACTCAGGAAGGACCAGACAGCATCCACGCCCTCTGTGAGTCTGTGCTTCACACTAAATTTATATTATTTTACACACTAATTTTGTTTTTCCAAATCATGTGCATTGCACTGTTCATTAAATAGGTTATCATAGGAAAATTGTCTTGGATTAATCTTAGGAAATTCATTCAGATTGCATATTTTAACAGTTTCAGCACTAGCTGTTTTAGCATAAAAATCTGCTAAAGCGTTCACCTGATATTCAGGTTCAGTTCTACAAGTGTGAGCTTTAATCTTAATAGCAGCAATCTGTAATGGTAACAGGATAGTAGAAAGGAGTCCATCTACTTGGAGTCCGTTTTTGATGGGGCTCCCACTAGAGATGAGAAACCCTCAAAATTTCCATCTCATGCAAAAATCATGTACTACTCCAAAAACATATTTGCTATCTGTATAAATATTTACTGACTTGTCTTTAGCTGTATGACAAGCTCGGTAAGGGCAAAAAGCTTCACACGTTGGGCTAGCTTAAATTGAGGAAGAGTTTTCTTTTCTATTAACTCATTTTGGGTGGTAGCAGCATATCCTGCCTGATGTTTTTCTTCTGAGTTATCAGCATAGGATGCATCAACAAAGAGTATTAATTGAGAATTATTCAGCAGAGTATCTTGTAAATCAACACAAGGAGCCACTATTTCTGACACTACACTTAAACAATCATGGTCTTCACCATCATCAGACAGAGGTAATAGAGTAGCAAGGTTAAGTAGATTACAGCATTTTCAATGAAGATTAGAAAGAGATAGGAGAAGTAATTCATGAGATGGTAGCCTACTTACTGAAAATTCTGGATTTGGTTGGAATTTAATAGATTTTTCACAGCCTGTGGGACTTACAGATTAAGTTCAGTTCCCAAAATCATATCTGATGAAACTTCTACCAGGTTGGCCACTGCTGTTACTGGTTTTTGAACTATTACAATGTTCCTTAGCAACTGGGCCTACTTGAAGTCTATAGTATCTAATGTGTCTATGTTTACCACTATGTTTTTGAGTAAGGAATCCTAATGCCTGATTTTTATGCTCATGATCAAACAAGGTGAAAGGTTTAGTGCAATTTGAAAATCTGAAAGCTGGGGGCTGTTGTAAGGCCAATTTCATCTGGCTAAAACCCTGCTCATGACTATCATCTTAAGGTAAAGGCTTTGGTACAGCGTTTTCAGTGAGCTTATACAGTGGTGAAGCTGTTAAGGAAAAATTTGAAACCTATAATCTGCAATATCTGGCAAGTCTCAGAAATTCTTTTAAGTGTCTTTTGGTTGCAGGTTGAGAAAAATTTAGAATACTTTTTATCCTCTCAGGGGAAATCCCTTCAGCAGTCAATTTATGTCCCAAATAGTGGATTTTCCTCTTGAAAACTGAAAGTTTTTCATTAAAGCCTTGTAACTTTTGTATGCAAGTTGCTGTAAAAGGTAAACTGAGTCAATTTCAGAGCACTCCTTAGTGGGAGAGCATAACAATGAGTCTATGTACTGAATGGGAGTAGAATTTTGATGAAACTGTAGTGCCATTAATTCCTGATGCAATGTTTGGGAAAAATATGAAGGGGCTTCAGTAAACCCTTGTGTCATTACGGTTCTGGTGTACTGCTGATTTTTCCAAGTAAAGGCAAACAAGTATGGACTCTCTTTATGAAATGGAATGCCAAAGAAGGCTGAGCAGAGATCTATTACTGTGAACAACTTGAATCTGTGGGTACATTAGATAACAAAGCGTTAGGATTTCAGACTACAGAAAATCTTGGTATTATATATTTTTTAATTTCCCATAAATCTCAAACAAATCTCCAGCCTCATCTATTTGGTTTTTTAATTGGTAAGACTGGAGTGTTACAAGGGATGGTGCATGGAATTATGAATCCTTGTTTAATTAAATCATCTACAATTGGCGAGAGCCTTTGAATTGCTTCGGGTTTTAGTGAGTATTGGTGTAATTTAGGTAATGGTTTAGAATGATCTGTTTGGGCTTTTATAGGTTCCATACTTTTAATTTTTCCTATGTCAGTTGAGAAACAGACCCATAAACATTTAGGCATTTTTGAAAGATCAGGGGTATTACAGGCCTGAGTTTTGATTTTATCATTTTCTGCCTGTAGACAACATAACGATTCTGGCTCTGGAGACTTAGGAAACTCTAAGATTATATATCTCTCTCAGGAAAATTTTATGTGCCCTTTTACCTTTGAAAGTAAATCTTGCCCTAACAAGTTTACTGGAGCAGTATCAAATCACACACATACAAAAAAAGGTGTATTTTTCTAAAAAGACCCCCGAAGTTAATTGAATATGTTCAGAGGTGGGAACCTCTTGAACTTGATTTGAAACCCCCACCACAGAAATGATCTTTTTACCCTGAGGGATTTGTTGGCTTATTAAATTGGGGTTTATGACAGATAGAGTAGTTCTGGTATCCACCAGGACTGTACATGACTTCCTATTTATTTCAACTCTGTTTCTCCATGTTCATTTAAAGATATTACAGGGAGCAATTTACAGGAGTATCCTTCAGAACCTGCTTGATGTTTATTATTATCAGGAGGCCTAAGGTCTCTTGGGCTCTCTTTAGTGGTGAAACAGTTCAGCCTAAAGGGAAGCTTATTGGTGGACCAATATAAAAGCAGACAATCCCTTTTCCAGTGTCCTCTGTGTTTGCATAAGGGCGGACATCTTGGGAAGATTTTCCTCTTTCGGAACCTCTTGGTTGTGATTTAAAATGGGAACAAGAAGGTGCCTGTGGTCTTGGCCCTGTAACTGTTGTAATTGAAGGGTCCTAAGCTTCTTAGCCTTTTGAGTGTTTTAATGCTCCAGAATTCCCTCAAAATGTTCAGCAAAGGCCACCAATTCAGTCACTTCCCATCTCAGCTTATGTTTTTTAATTAAACTGCTAAGTTCATGATGGAGTCCATTTATAAACAGAAAAGCTAATGCCATTTCAGACCCTGCAGGAAATTCTCCTTACTGTACTTTGAGCCCAGAAAGTTTCACAATGTTTCTAAGTGAGTTCTATAATCTAAAATTGGTTCATCCTTTCTTTGTTTACAAGATTGTATGATAAACCAATCAATTTTTTTGTAGAAAAAAATTAGGAATTGAATTTAAAAGGTTTTCAGCAAATTTTCTAGCTACCTTTGGTTCTTCTCATGAGGAGCTTTTGGAGGAGTTTTTAATATTCTCTCAGGTTTGTCCCATTCTGCTGCTCCCATTTATTTCTGAGATTCATCAGACCCCAATATCATGTGAATAAATTGTTAAAGGTCAGAAACTCCTGGATCATAAACTCCTAAGAAGATTCTAAATTCCTCAGTAAATTTTTGGGAATTTTTTCCTTGGACCAGGGAAGTCCATCACAATGGCTATAAGCTTGGTTTTAGACCATAGAGTGAACATGGTTACAGCAGGCAGGACTAACTGACTAGAACACCTCACTTTGTAAGGGATATGTCTAATTTCTTTTTTTGCCATTATCTTCAGGGTGAAAGGGTAATTTAGCAAAAAGGTTAGTGGACTCAGTATCTAGGTGGAGATGGATAAAGAAAAGGAAGAGTTGGGGTTAGTTGAGTCAGAGTACAGTCCTCTTTTGTCATGTCCTTAGTCTGTTGCTTAAGATTTTCATTTGTGGTTTGCAAACAACCTTTTAAAAAGTCAATTTTTGATTACTTTAGCCTTTTAGAAGCTTCTGCATACCAATAAAAGAATATGTCCCACTGTTTTGTGAGGATTTTGATCCCCCTGTTTAACATGCCTTGAAGATAAACAATTTTATCCAAATTAAAACTTCTCCATTGAAGCCATCCGAATTCTAAGTTTCCTTTAATGAGTTTAACCCATTTTTTGAAAAATGCACACACCTGGGCCCATAATTTGTTCTCATAAAATTAGCTGAAGTCCCAGAAGGTGGATTCCCAGACTCTTTGAGTTGAAATGATCCCGTTATTAAAAATAAGGTACCTGATCAGGGCAATCAGGCAGGAAAAAGAAATGAAGGGTATTCAATTAGGAAAAGAGGAAATCAAATTGTCCCTGCTTGCAGATGACATGATTGTATATTTAGAAAACCCCATCACCTCAGCCCAAAATCTCCTTAAGCTGATAAGCAACTTCAGCAATTTCTCAGGATAAAAAATCAATGTGCAAAAACAAGCATTCCTATACACAAATAATTGACAGAGAGCCAAATCATGAGTGAACTCCCATTCACAACTGCTTCAAAGAGAATAAAATACCTAGGAATCCAACCTACAAGGGATGTGAAGGGCCTCTTCAAGGAGAACTACAAACCACTGCTCAATGAAATAAAAGAGGACACAAACAAATGGAAGAACATTCCATGCTCACAGATAGGAAGAATCAATATCGTGAAAATGGCCATACTGCCCAAGGTAATTTATAGATTCATTGCCATCCCCATCAAGCTACCAATGACTTTCTTCACAGAATTGGAAAAAACTACTTTAAAGTTCACATGGAACCAAAAAAAGAGCCTGCATTGCCAAGACAATCCTAAGCCAAAAGAACAAAGCTGGAGGCATCATGCTACCTGACTTCAAACTATACTATAAGGCTACAGTAACCAAAACAGCATGGTACTGGTACCAAAACAGAGATATAGACCAATGGGACAGAACAAAGCCCTCAGACATAATACCACACATCTATAACTATCTGATCTTTGACAAACTTGACAAAAACAAGAAATGAGGAAAGTCTTCCCTATTTAATAAATGGTGCTGGGAAAACTGGCTAGCCATATGTAGAAAGCTGAAACTGGATCCCTTCCTTACACCTTATACCAAAATTAATTCAAGATGGATTAAAGACTTAAATGTTAAGCCTAAAACCATAAAACCCCTAGAAGAATACCTAGGCGGTGCCATTCAGGACATAGGCATGGGCAAGGACTTCATGACTAAAACACCAAAAGCAATGGCAACAAAAGCTAAAATAGACAAATGGGTTCTAATTAAACTAAAGAGCTTCTGCACAGTAAAAGAAACTACCATCAGAGTAAACAGGCAACCTACAGAATGGGAGAAAATTTTTACAATCTACCCATCTCACAAAGGGCTAATATCCATAATCTACAAAGAACTTAAACAAATTTACAAGAAAAAATCAAACAACCCCATCAAAAAGTGGGCAAAGTATCTGAGCAGACACTTCTCAAAAGAATACATTGATGCAGGCAACAGACCCATGAAAAAATGCTCATCATCACTAGTCATCAAAGAAATGCAAATCAAAACCACAATGAGATACCATCTCACACCAGTTAGAATGGCAATCATTAAAAAGTCAGGAAACAACAGGTGCTGGAGAGGATGTGGAGAAATAGGAACACTCTTACACTGTTGGTGGGAGTGTATACTAGTTCAACAATTGTGGAAGACAGTGTGGCAATTCCTCAAGGATCTAGAACTAGAAATACCATTTGACCCAGTGATCCCATTACTGGGTATATACCCAAAGTATTATAAATCATGCTACTATAAAGACACATGCACATGTATGTTTGTTGAAGCACTATTCACCATAGCAAAGACTTGGAACCAACCCAAATGTCCATCAGTGATAGACTGGATTAAGAAAATGTGGCCCATATACACCATGGAATACTATGCAGCCATAAAAAAGGATGCATTCATGTCCTTTGTAGGGACATGGATGAAGCTGGAAACCATCATTCTGAGCAAACTATCACAAGGATAGAAAACCAAACACCACATGTTCTCACTCATAGGTGGGAATTGAACAGTGAGAACACACGGACACAGGTTAGGGAACATCACACACTGGGGCCTGTCGTGGGGTGGGGGTAAGGGGGAGGGATTGCATTAGGAGATATACCTAATGTAAATGATGAGTTGATGGGTGCAGCACACCAACATGGCACATATATACATATGTAACAAACCTGCACGTTGTGCACATGTACCCTAGAACTTAAAGTATAATAATAAAAAAAGGAAAAAAATAAAATAAAGTACCTGCACAAGGTGTGACGCCTCTAACTGAATCCAATCCAGTTAATTATTAAGTGCAATTTGATCCTGGAGGCAGTCCAGTCTAAGCATTGCACAAATAAACTCAGAGCGCTCAGAACACATGTTAGTGAAGCTCCAAATCTGAGCGAAAACTCACCCATGACCTTCAGTTACAATCAAGAGAGCAGTGAGCACAACTGGTTCCACAGGCACCTCACCTGGTCACCTGGTGTTCCTGGGGTTCACAGAGTTTTACTTCAAATCCCACTTCTGATACCAGATCTGCTAAAATAAAACTTCTGACAAATTAATTTTAACAGAGTTTAATTGAGCTAGAAAAAGAAAAAGATTCATAAATTAGGTAACTTCCAGAATCACAGCAGATTCAGAGAGATTCCAGGGATGCCTCACGGTCACAAGAAATTTATAGACAAAAAGCAAAAAGGAAAGTGATGTACAGAAATCAGAAGTGAGGTACAGAAACAGCTGGATTGGTTACAGGTTGGGGTTTGCCTTATTTGGACACAGTTTAAATACTCAGCATTGTATGAGTGGTTGAATTGTGGCTTCTGGGATTGGCCAGGACTCAGCTTTTGTTACAGACAGATACTGTTAAGTTAGGTTTTCAATCTCAGCTACCTATTAAGTTAGGTTATGATTTGTCCACAAGGACTCAAATACTTTTTAGTTTGCTTTAACATCACTTATAAGAGGGAGCTAATCTATGAATATGCAAAAGGACACAGAGTGATACAATGGACTCTAGAATGTCAAAAGGGAGAATGTAGGAGGAGAGCCAGGATATAAAACTACACATTAGGTACAATGTACACTACTCAGGTGATGGGTACAGTAAAATCTCAGAATTCACCATTATATAATTTATCCACATAAACAAAAACCACCTGTACCCCAAGAGCTATTGAAATAATTAAAAATAATTAAAAATTTTCCAGACATCATGGATAATGAACAAGGATGGCATTGTTCATTGTGTAAAGGGAAAGATGTCTTTCCCTTTACACAATGTTGAGCTCTTGAAATAGGTGTTCAATGAAACGTTCACTTTCTTTACTGATCTCAGGCTGCAGGCCTTGTAGAGTACCACAATGTCTAATTTAAACAAGGTCACATTCACTTATATAAAACACGGCATATTTTGATCGTCAGTCAAACATTATGAATAAATTGTATTAAAGAGTCTGACTATATTTTTCATGTTTGATGACTGACATCTTTCAGGTCTCACGTGTCCCTGTTTCTCGTGTCCCACACATCTGGGCAAAACAGCAAGAAAATCTGGGTGCTCACTTCCTTGGGCACCCGGGGTGAAATTCAACCATGAAAAGTCCTGATTGATTCCTGTTAAATAAATATTCACATTTTACCTTAATATGTGATCTTGCTTTTTTCCCTGAAGTTAATAATTGTCTTAATCTTTAATTGCTATATTTTCTATGTACCTACCATAAGTTTACCCCCAAACCTTTGAGTGTACTAAAATGAATTGCAATACTTTCAAGTATCTGAGATGAGCTATGATCTACTTTCTTTTGAAAAATCCCTTTGAGGCCTTAATTCGCTGCTCCAATCTGAACTAATTTTTATCCAGGCTTGAATTGAAGCACAGCTGATGCCTAGGACTTTCCCACCTCCTCAGTCTAAAAATGCCTTTCTTTTTCTTTCTCTTTTCTCAATTCTAGGCAGCCTCCCTTAAGGTTAGAGACATTCCCAAAAGATGTTGCTTTTGCTTAGACATATAGTACACTGCAGACAATTGCAAATGTTTCTGCTTAATACATTTTAAAACTCTTTCCAATACTTTTAGTATATTTTATTATTTTTCATTTGAGTATATATTTATTTAAAATGCAGCAGTAACAGCATAATAAATTGTCATTTACAAATATGTACCAAGAAGCACATACTCTTTAATATGTTTTCTTTACATGTAATTTAAGTATAACATTATTATTATTTGGTACTAGAGTCAAAGATGCTATTTAGGTTCTTGAGCTTTGGCACATTTAGTAACATCAAAATGATTTTCTAGTAAGGCAAATAAAAGAACTTCAAAACTAGTTTATTGTCCAATACTTCATAAGTAGCTCCTTTGCAGTAAGATCCATCTCCTTACATGAGAAATCATTAATAGGGAGAACTTAAACTTCCAGGTCTCATTCTTGATTATCACAGCAGAGCAGCAGATCATCAGGCATACCAAAAGAGCTGCCATCAGTGGTAACACCCATGGACACAAACTCACCCTCTGGTGTTTCAAACCAGATATCTCTGACAGTCAGAGATAGGTTTTATGGCAGATATTGCACTGGATAGTATTCAAGCTTTGATGAAAGCAGCATCATGCTGCTGCAGTCATGATGAATTCTCCCTGAGCCAACTGTCATCTTTCAGAGCTTCATAAACACTAATTTCCTTTTCTTGCAATTCTCCTTGGCATGGTTGACATCTGGATACTGAATTGAGGAATGGTCTCCCTAGATAATGACATTCTTTGCATTTTCAGCAGTCACACCAAGTTTAAGAGTGATTTGTGCTTCATCTCAGTTGTGATTCAAATGAATCAAGCAACTGAAGTTCTTGGGGATAGATGGAGCTGACATGAAGAAAATCAGGCAGATGGTATTAACTGGATTTTCTATTATGATAAATTTAACTAACATCTTGGTATATTTCTTCAAGGCTGCAACTTGGCATTTGAAGATTTTCACATGTGCTTTAAATAAATCTTTATTCTCCATGCCTTCCCTTCTTGGCATGGATGCCTTCCCTTCTTGGCCCACAAAAATGGCCACATCCAAGTCTTTGAAGACCAGCTCTTCTTTGTCTGCTGCAGTGACATCTTTCCAAAGGGAAAGGGCACAGTCTTGCAGTTTCATTAGGACACCATCCAGGACACTCATCATAGGGGTGATATGCATCAGCAAAAGAATTGTAGGCTGTTTTTTACCAAAGACACATCCATTTCCAATACTGTACAGTAATGAATATGCAATTTGACCAGCTGCTTCTTTCACAAGGACTCTGATTGGTTCAGACATAATTGGGAACGTTGGGGACAAATTCAGCACCTGCAAAATGAGCCTCATTGATAGATGGGACCTGACTCCCTCTGTGGGAGGCAGTCAGGTCACTTCTACCATGGAACCAACTCCTATTTTTATGGCATCACGGCCTGATGATCCTATTAAAGAGACTTTGTCAATGTACAGAAAAATGTAATACAATGTGACTTTTTTCAATGATAGTTATAACACATTTTCTGACAACAGTCTCATTCCCTACCTGCCAAGTGTATAAAAGGTATCTTCAACATATGACTAAACTAAAAAGAACAATAAAGTAAAAGATTTACATTTGCTGAAAAGCATTTCAGAATTAGGTTGGCTTTTCATGGACATATTATACAAATCATCAAGTAGTCACAATTGAGTGGAAATTCTGAAGATGCTCAAACACCACAGAGAAGAGCCTACATTATATAGACCAGGCATATTTTTATTTTGTTCTATTAAATTATTATTATTTTAACATAATGTACATTATTTAGAAAATCAAACAGTCTTACAGAATTATAATGAGAAAGAGCAGCCCCATGCCTCACTACTGCCTACCCTGAAATGTCACTATCTAGATATTTCTATTGTCCACTATTTAGGCATATTTTGTTATGTGCCTAAACCATATCTTTATACCCCTCTTCATTATTCACTTTTAGGGCAAGAGGAGATAGTAACAGGTAGTGGATAAATTCTTACTTGTTTATTCCCTTTGTGTCTCTGTTTCCTTTTCTGTAAAATGGAGACAAGAATATGGCACAGGTTTATTTGAGGATTCAGTGATTTGACACTTCTATAACAGCTACAAAAACACAATGTCACAATATAAGTGTTTAATAAATGACAAGTTTTGTCAATTATTTACAGTTAATTAACATAATGTTTGAATTGTTATGGTACCTGTTTTCCCACTGTCTTAGCCCATTTGTGCTACAGTAAGAAAATACCTAATACTGGATAATTTATAAAGAATATAAATGTATTTCTTATCATTCTTGATGCCAGAAATTCCAAGATTAAAGTGCCAGCAGTTTTGGTGTCTGGTGAGGCAGCTCTCTGCTTCCAAGATAATGCCTTGTTGCTGCATCATCCAGAGAGCATTCAAACTATGTCTTCACGTGGTCAAGAGCAAAAGTGCTAAGCAAATCTTTGAAGCTTCTTTTTTAAGCGCATTAATCCCACTAACAAGGGCAGAGCCCATGTGATTCAATCATTTTCTAAAGACCCCACACTGGAATACCATCACTTTGGAGTTTAAATTCCAACATTTGAATTTTGGAGGGACAGGTGCATTCAAACCATAGTACTCATTGACACATATGCAAACATACTTATTCTCTCATATTTCCAATATAAATATATATTTGTTTGTATTTAAATTTGTACCAATTGTTTACAATATTTTTGCTATGATGAGACATGGAGAAAATTGGGGCTGGGTGCGGTGACACATGCCTGTAATCCTAGCAGTTTGGGAGGCTGAGGCAGGTGGATCACTTGAGATCAGGAGTTCGAGACCAGCCTGGCCAAAATGACAAAATGCTGTTTCTACAGAAAAATACAAAAGTTAGCCAGGCATTATGGCACATGTCTGTAATCCCAGCTACTTGGAAGACTGAGGCATGAAAATTACTTGAACCTGGGTGGCGGAGGTTGCAGTGAACCGAGATTGTGTCACTGCACTCTAGCCTGGGTGACAGAGCTAGATTCTGTCTCACGAAAGAAAGAAAGAAAAAGACAAAGAAAAGAAAGAGAAAACTTTGGACAACTTTTTTTTTTTTGCCAATATTTGGTTTTTCCTAATAAAATGCATTTTTAGTTCATTTGCTCAGCATTCTCTGAGCACTTTCCTCAGTAATGCCAATTGTCTGCCACACATCATATAAACATCATCTCAAAACAATCAAATACATCTCCTGTTTCTTCATGTTCATTTCTTCCCCACAATAAATATCCCTTGAAGAAACTTCTGTCTTCCTACTCCAATTTTAAGGGTTTCAGTAGGCCTACTGTTGTCCTAGAATTTCTTTTTTCACGCATCTTGGGCTTCCTTTCATCTCTAATAATGGTCCCCAGTTCCCTGTTCTTCTTTTCATTGGCATGTTCACAATTGTTAGAATGACACTGAATGTCTCAGTTCATTCCTTCTGCTATAAAAAATACCACAAACTGGGTAATTTATAAATAATAGAAATTTATTTCTCACATTTCTGGATCTGGAATTTCTAAGATCAAGAGACTAGCAGATTTAATGTCTCTTAAGGGCTTCCTCTGCAACTAATATTGTGCCTTCATGCTGCATCTTCCAGAGGGGATAAATCATGTGTCCTCTCATGGTGGAAGGGCAATCAAGGAATAGGCCACTCCCTTCAACCTCTTTTATAAAAGCACTATTCTCACTCATAAGGATGGATACCTTATTACTTAATCACTTCTCCTAAAGCTCCACCTTTTAATATTATCATATTGGATATTAGGTTCCAATATATGAATTTTGTAGGGAAATATCTATTTAAATCATAGCATTCTACCCTGTCCCCCTAAATGTGTGTCATTTTTATATTCAAAATACAGTCATTACATCCCAATAGTCTTCCAAAATTGTCACTTCCTCTAGCCCTAACTCAAAAGTCTAAAGTCCACAGCCTCGTATAAATACTATCTAAATCAGTTATGAAACTCAAAGGTGTATTTTATCCTGAGACAAATTGTCCTTCAGTTGTGAGCCTGTGAAACAAAACTAGTTGTGGGCTTCCCAGAATACAATGAAGGGACAGAGAGGATAAACATTCTCATTCCAAAAGGAAGAAACAGGAAAGGAGAAAGGGATAACAGGTCCCAAGTAAGTCCAAAACCCAACAGTGCAAAAAACATTAAATCTTAGGTTGGAGAAAAATCTTCTTAGACTCCATGTCCTGCCTTCTGGACATATTTGGGTGGGTGTTGGTTGGGCTTCCAAGCCTCTAGGAAGCCCCACCATAATGGCTTTGCTGGGAGCAGCCAAACCACCAGCTCCCATGGGTTAGAGTCGGGTGCCTACAACTCTCCCATGCTGTGGTGACTCCCATGCACATCGGTGGCTCTATAGTTCTGGAGTTTCAGAAGCAACCCTGCCCCCATAACTCCACTAAGCATTGCCCCATTAGGGATTTTCTGCATTGGTCCTGATTCTCTGGCTCTGCTGGGCATTACCCTAGAAGAGACCCTCTGTGATGGTATCACTCCCATAGTTCCACTAGTAATTGCCCTAGTAGGGAATATCTGTGGAAGTCCGGCCCTTGTGGAAGTTCTCTGCCTGAACCCTGAGGATCTCTGATGCATTCTTTGAAATCTAGATGGAGGTTGCCTAGATGCCTCCACAGTTCTTGTACTTCATGTGCCTGCAGGATTTCTATGTTACAGTTTTAATTTAGATATCCTTATTGTCTGAGAAACCTTAGTTTTTGCTATTAAGATGTTCAACTTACTGAATGAAACCCACTCATATGATGGAGGGTAATCTGCTTTATTGAAAGCCAATTGATTTTTAATGTTAATTACATCTACAAAATACCTCCACAGCAACATCTAGAATACTGTTTGTCCCAGAAAAATGGGCTCCATATTCAAGCCAATTTAACACATAAAATTACCCATCACTGTGTATGACCACACTGTCCTGAGCGTGTCTGACCTTGTCTGATCTCGGAAAATTAACCATCACACTTTCATACTAGCAGTATGCAACCTTATACTAGTCCTGTACTAGCCTCATACTGATGTTTTCATGGGTGAAATAGCTAATCTGATGAATTCTGATCACCGTTGTATGTATCAAACACCTAACAGGCTCTGAAATGTCTCTGTCCTTTAGCCTCTTGGGCCTGCATATCTCCAGGCAGAGACAGAAAAAAAAAAAAAAAAACTACTTCCAGTCTCTGCTCTTTTTGTTCCGTACTTTTGGGTAGAAACTACATGGGTAAGTCCTATCAGCTGCAAACATCAGGACAGGCTCTATTATTTTCAGGGAGCAAGCATTGCTAAGCTCCATGTTGTTGTGGTTACTAAATTACTTGCTCATTAAAGCCTTACGTTATATAAAACTGATAATATTTTATCCGCATCTGAGTTAGACCAACAAACAGACTGTGTTTTGAAATGTGAGGACATGAGATTTGGGAGGGAGCATGGGTGGAACGATATTGTTTGGCTGTGTCCACACACAAATTTATCTTGAATTGTAGTTACCATAATCCCCACATGTCGTGGAGGGACCTGGTTGGAGGTAATTGAATCATGGGTGCAGTTACCCTCATGCTGTTCTTGTGACAGTGAGTTAGTTCTCACAGGTCCTGATGTTTTTTTAAGGGGATTTCCGTCTTGCTCCCCAACTTTGCTCAGCACTTCTCTCTCCTGCTGCCATGTGAAGAAGAATGTGTTTGCTTCCCCTTCTGCCATGATTGTAAGTTTCCTGAGGCCTCCCAAGCCATGCTGAACTGAGAGTCAATCAAACCTCTTTCCTTTATATATTACCCAGTCTTGGGTATGTCTTCATTAGCAGAGTGAGAATGGACTAATACTGATATCTATTCTGCGATTCTTTTAGTCTCTCTCTCTCTCTCTCTCACCCCCACAGACACACTCAGAGAGAACATGCACAAAGACACACACATAATGATGTTCACTAGATGAAATAATTAGAGCAAACAAGGAGTGCAATATATCTGTAGACATACAATTCATTATCTGTTTTAAAACATAATTTTATAAGTTTTTTAAAACTTTGACTATTACTAAAAAGTAAATTTTTTTTTCAGGCCACCATATTTACTCAATTAATATGTAGGAGTTCTAGGAAGAAAGAGAAAATGTTCCAACTTAAGTCCAATACATTAACCACATAAAAATCCAACATTAACTGTAAAAATGAGCAGTCCTGTATTTTAGTACATGTAGGATGCCACTATAATAATTAAACAATTTTTTCTTTTACATGTCAAAACAGTGGCACCTAGACTTTGCTTGAAATAACCATAGTTGTGTGATTGTGGACAAGATGGGCACATGGGTCAGAAAAATCTGGATGTCTTTTTTACATATAATCATAAAATAACATATAATTGGTATTTTATATGTGTCTTTTTTGTTCAGCTTTATTAATGCATGATTGACATAAAGTTGTACACATTTAGGGAGTACAATATGATGTTTTGATATATGTATACATTGCACATATTTAGGGAGAACAATGTACAATTTAGGGAGTACAATGTATTGTACATATTTAGGGAGTACAATATGATGTTTTGATAGTTGTATACATTGTGTTCTGAAATGATTACCACAATCATGCTAATTAACATAATCCTAATGATGCTAATTAACATAATCCATCACCTCACATGTAAGTGTGTATGTCTGTGTGAGTCTGTGTGTGTGTGTATGTGTGTGTGTGTTTGTGTGGTAAAAACACCTGAAATCTACTCTTTTAGGAAATTTTGGGTATAAAATACAGTATTGTTAACTATAGTCACTATGTGGTATATTAGGTCCCCAGGGCTTATTCATCTCATAACAGAAGAACCACTATCTTTTATATTTATTTATTTTATTTTTTTTTTTTTGAGATGGAGTCTCACTCTGTTGCCCAGGCTGGAGTGCAGTGGTACAATCTCAGCTCACTGCAACCTCCACCTCCTGGGTTCAAGCAATTCTCCTGCCTGAGCCTCCAGAGTAGCTGGTACTACAGGCGTGCACCACCACACCTTGTTAATTTTTGTATTTTTACTAAAGATGGGGTTTCACCACATTGACCAGTCTGGTCTTGAACTCCTGACCTCAGGTGATCCACCTGC
Source organism: Pongo pygmaeus (assembly GCF_028885625.2). Classification (NCBI taxonomy): domain Eukaryota; kingdom Metazoa; phylum Chordata; class Mammalia; order Primates; family Hominidae; genus Pongo; species Pongo pygmaeus. The sequence goes on along the minus strand of NC_072396.2, from coordinate 58,346,023 downwards.
CTCAGCCTCCCAAAGTGCTGGGATTACAAGAGTGAGCCACCGCTCCCAGTCTATTTTTTCCCAGCTGCTGGTCACCAGGTAAAAATTAGACAAATATGTCATTCTGAGCTAGATTCTTTAGATTTCTCATATAAATGAGATCATAAAATATTTGTCTTTCTGTGTCTGGCTTCTTTCAGTTATCCTAATGTCCCCAAGGTTCATGCATGTTGTTGCAAATGGCAGGATTTTCTTCTTTAATGTCTGAATAATACTTTATTTTATATATATAACTATATATGTATATGCATCATGGACACTTACATTGTTTTTATATTGTGATCATTGTGAATATTGTTGCAACAAACAAGAGAGTACAAATATCTCCTAAGATATTGATTTTACTTACTTTGAATAGATACCCAGAAATATGTTCCTAGATCTTATGGTAGGTCTCTTTTTAATATTTTTAATGTTTTGAGTAATCACCATGCTATTTCCCATAATGGTTGGATCAATTTACATTCCCCCAAACACTGTACAAGAGTTCTCCTTCTTTTACCATTTTGACAACACTCTTCCCTTTTTGAGAATGGCTATTCTAACAGGTGTGAGGTGATATCCCGTTGTGGTTTTGATTTTCATATGCCTCATGATTAGTAATGTTGAGCACCTTTTCATATACCTGTCAGCCATTTGTATGCCTTTGGAAAAGCTTATTTATGTCCTTTGCACATTTTAAAATCAAGTTATTTTAATTTTGTTCTTTTTTGCCAATATGAGTTACATATATATATATATATATTAGATATTACCCATTATCAGATATGTGCTTTACAAGTATTTTTCTCTAGTCTGTAAATTGCCTTTTCATTATGTTGACAGTTTCTTTTGCTGTGCAGAGATGTACTAGTTTGAAGTGGCCCCATTTTCTTATTTTGTTCTTTTTGCCTCTGTGTTCAGTGTTAAATTTTTAAAAATCATTGCTGAGACCAATGACAAAGAGGTTTTCTTGCAAGTTATTTTTAACGAGTTTTATTGTTTCAAGTCTTTTTTTAAGTTAACACATTTAAATTGATTTTTGTATGTATATAGTGTATAAAAATTGTTCAATTTCATTCATTTGCACGTGATGTCATGTTTCCCACCACCGTTTATTAAAGAAAATATCATTTACCCATTATATATTATCAGTAGTCTTGTCAAAGAATAGCTTATCATACGTTTCCACACTGTATTCTGATCTATTGGCCTATGTGCCTGTTTTTATACCAGTACTATACTGTTGTGATTTCTATAGCTTTGTAATATAGTTTGAAATTTAAAAGTGTGATGCATCCAGATTCATTCTTTTTGAGCATAATTGGTTTACCTATATTTAAAAATCTTTTATTTTAATTTGGGTATTACATAGCATATATATTTATGGGTACATGGGATGTTTTGATACAAGCATGCAATACATAATTATCACATCATGTAAAATGAGGCACCTATCCTTCTAAGCATTTATCCTTTGTGTTAAAAACAATCCAATTATACTCTTTTAGTAATTTTTAAATGTACAATACAATTATTATTAACTGTAGTCACCCTATTGAGTTGCTATCAAATATTAGGTCTTGTACATTCTTTCTATTTTTTTTTTTTTTACCCATTAAGCATACCCACCTCACCCTACCCTCATACTACCCTTCCCAGCATCTGGTAACTATTCTTCTACACTCGATCTCAATGAGTTTAGTTGCTTTGATTGTTAGATCCCAGACATAAACGAAAGCATGTAATGTTAATCCTTCTGTGCCTGGCTTATTTCACTTAGCATAATGACCCAGTTCCCTCCATGTTGTTGCAAATTACAGAATCTCATTTTTTATGGCTAAATAGTACTTCATTGTGCATATGTACCACATTATCTCTAGCTATTTATCTGTTGATGGACACTTAGGTTGCTCCAAATCTTTGCTACTGTAAACAGTGTTGCCAAAAACATAGGAGTGGAGATATCTCTTCAATATACTGATTTTCATTGTTTTGGATATATACCCAGAGGTGGGATTGATAGATCACAGGGTACCTCAATTTTTAGTGTTTTGAGGAAACCTCCAAACTGTTCTTTATAGTGGTTTTACTAATATACATTCCCACTAACAGTGTATGAGGGTTTATCTCCACATCCTCACCAACATTTATTATTGCGTGACTTTTGGATAAAAGCCATTTGAAATGTTTGATTTGCATTTATCTGATTATAAATGATGTTGAGCATTTTTCACATGCCTATTTGCCATTTGTATGTCTTTTTGAGAAATTTCTCTTCAAATATTTTTTAATTTTTAGTCTCATTATTAATTTTTTAAATACAGTGTTTGATCTCCTCATAGATTCTGATTATTAATCCCTTGACAGATGGGCAGTTTTCAAATATATTATTTCATTCTGTGGTTGTCTCTTCACTTTATTGATTGTTTTCTTTTGCTGCACAGTAGCTTTTTAACTTGATATGATCACATTTGTCTATTTTTGTTTTGATTTCCTGTGCTTGTGGGGTATTGCTCGAAAAACTTTTGCCCAAACCAATGTCCTGTAGATTTTCCCCAATGTTTTATTGTAAGAATTTCATAGTTTAAAATGTTTTAGATGTATGTCTTTAATCAATTTTGGTGTGATTTCTGTATATGGCAAGAGATAAGATTCCAGTTTTATTATTCTGAATATATCGTTTTCCTAGAAACATTTATTGAAAAGACTGTCTTTTCTCTAGTGTATGTTATTGGCCACTTAGTTGAATATTAGTGCACTGTAGGTGTGTGGATTTGATTCTGGGTTCTCTATTCTGTTCCACTGGTCTACGTGTCTGTTTTTATACCAGTACCATGCTATTTTGATTTCTATTCCTCTGAAGTGTACTTTGAAGTCAGGTAATATGATTCCTCTAGTTTTCTTTCTTTTGATCAGGATAGTTTTGGCTATTCTGCTTCTTGTATGGCTCCATATAAATTTTAGAATATTTAAAATATTTTTGTGAAGTCTGTCATTGGTATTTTGATAGTTATTGCATTCAATCTGTATATTGCTTTGGGCATTATAAGCATTTTAACAATATCGATACTTCCAATCCATAAACAAAATATTTTTCCATTTTTTCACTTCAATTTCTTTTCTCAGTGTTTTATAATTTTTATTGTGCATATCTTCCACTTATTTGGTTGAGTTAATTCCTAAGTATCTAACATTAGTCGTGGCTATTGCAAATGGGATTGCCTTTTTACTTTTTTCATGTTGTTCACTGTTGGCATATAAAAATGCTACTAATTTTTGTGTATTGACTTTGTATCCTGCAACTTTTTGGAATTTGGTTAATAGCTTTAATACTTTTTTTTGTGGAGTCCTTAGATTTTTCCAAATACAATCTCATATCATCTACAAAAAAGGACAATTTGACTTCTTCTATTTCAATTTTGATGCCCTTTATTTTTCTTGTCTGATTGCTCTATCGAAGACTCCCAGTACTATGCTGAACAACACTGATCAAGTGAGAATCCTTGTTGTGTTCCAGATCTTAGAGGAGAGGCTTTCAGTTTTTCCCCATTCAGTATGATACCAGTGTGAGTCTATCATATATGGCTTTTATCATGTTGAAATATGTTCCTTCTGTACCCAGATTTTTGAGGGTTTTTATCAGGAAGAGATGTTGGATTTTATCAAATGCTTTTTCAGCATTAGTTGAAATGATTATATGGTTTTCATCCTTCACTTTGTTGATGTGATATACCACATTGATTTATTTGTGTATATTGAACCATCCTTGCATTCCAGGAATAAATCCCACTTGGTCATGATAAGTGATCTTTTTAAAGTATTGTTGAATTTAGTTAGCTAATATTTTGTTGAGGATTTTTGCATCAATATTCATCAGAAATATTGGCCTTTAGTTTTCTTTTTTGGGATATTTCTTTTTCTGGTTTTGGTGTCAGGGTAATACCAGCCTTGTAGAATGAGTTTTGAAGTATTTTCTTTTCCTCTATTTTTGAAGATATTTTGGGTAGGATCAATAATAGTTCTTTTTTAAATGTTTGGTTGAAATCAACAGTGAAGCCATTGGGTTGCAGGCTTTTCTTTAGAGAGACTTTTTATAATGGTTTTGATCTCATTATTTGTTATTGGTCTGTTCAGGTTTTGGGTTTCTTCCTGGTTCAATTTTGGTAGTTTGTATGTATTAGGAATTTGTTCATTTCTTCTAGATTTTCCAATTTATTTATATATGGTTTCTCATAGTAGCTACTAATAATCCTTTGAATTTCTGCACGACCAGTTATAATGTCTCCTTTTTAATCTCCAATTTTATTTATTTGGATCTTCTTTTTTCTTAGTCTGCTTAAAGGTGTGTTAATTTTTTTTATTATCTCAATAGATATAAAAAATCTATTTATGACATTAATATTTATTTGCAATAAAAAATTCTTAGTTAACTATGAATATGCAGTAGACAGAATTCCAAGATGGCACCCAAGCTCCCCGGCCCCTGTTTCATTCTTTTTTTTTTTTTTAACTTTTCTAAAAACAACTTTTTGTTTTATTGATTTTTTATAGTGTTTTATTCATTTCAATTTCATTTATCACTGCTTTGACTTTTATATCTTTTCTTCTACTAATTTTGTGTTTCATTTGTTATTGCTTTTCTAGTTCTTTAAGATGTATCATCAGGTTGTTTATTTGAAGAATTCTTTTTCTTTTCCAATGTAGGCACTTTTGGATATAGACTTCCCTCTTAGTACTGCTTTTGTAGTATTCCCTAGGTTTTGGTATGTTGTGTTTCCATCATCATTTGTTTCCCACAATTTTACAATTTACTTCTTAATTGTTTTTATTGACTCACTGGTCATTTGAGACTATATTGTTTAATTTCCATGTATTTGCATAGTTTCCAAATTTCCTCTTCTCTTGTTATTGATTTCTAGTTTTATTATATTGTGATCAGATAAGATGTTCATAACATTTATTTTTTGAATGTTTAAGGATTTGTTTTGTGATCTAACATACCATCTAGCCTCAAAAATAATCCATGTGTTGAGGAACAGTATGTGTATTCTGCAGCCATTGAATGAAATATTCTGTAAATATCTGTTAGATCCATTTGTCCTCTAATCCAGATTGAATATGATTATTTTTTGTTAATTTTCTGTCTGAATGATCTGTCTAATGCTGAAAGTGGAGTGTTGAAGTCTCAGCTATTATTGTGTTAGGGCCTATGTCTCTCCTTAGCTCAAATAACAGTTCCTTTACACATCTGGGTGTTCCAGTGTTGGGTGCATATATATTTAAATTTGTTATATTCTCTTGCTTAATTGACCCCTTTATCATTGTATAGTGACCTTCTTTGTGTGTTTTGATAGTCTTTGTCTTGAAATCTATTTTTTTCTGATATAAGTATAGCTACTTCTTCTCCTTTATTTTGGTTTTCATTGGAATGTAATATCTTTTCCCTTCCCTTTATTTTCAGTTCATGTGTGTCTTTATAGGTGAAGTATGTTCTTGTAGGCAACAGATCAATGCATCTTGTTTGTTTTATTTATCCATTGAGTCACTTTATGTCATTTGATTGGTGAGTTTAGTGCTTTTACATTTAATGTTATTTTGGATAAGTAAGGATTTGCTCCTACCATTTTGTTATTTATTTTCTGGTTATTTTGTCATCTTCTCTTTCTTCTTTCCTTACTTCTGTTTTCCTTTTAGGGGAAGTTATTTTCTCTGGTTATATGGCTTTGTTTCTTACTTTTTATTATCTTTCTATTCATTTTATGTTTTTTGATTTGAGGTTACCATGAGAATGGCAAATACTATCTTATAATCCATTATTTTAAGCTGATAACAATTTAACATTGTTTGCATAAACAAACAAGCTAAAAAAATGAATAAAGACTCTGTGCCTTAAATTTGCCTCCTATTTTTAACTTATTATTGTTACTACTTATATCTTATATTCCCATCTTTGTTTTAAATGCTTGTTGTAGTTATTTTTTTAAATTGGTTCATCATTTAGTCTTTCTACTTAGAATCAGAGTAGTTTACACAACAGTTAGAGTGCTATAATATTCTGTGTATTTCTGTGCACTTACTATTTCCAGTGAGTTTTGGAACTTCAGATTATTGCTTATTGTTCATTAACATCTTTTCTTTCTTATTGATGTACCTCCTTTAGCATTTCTTACAGGTGATGTCTGGTGTTGATGAAATATCACAGCTTTTGTTTTTCTGAGAAAGTCTTTATCTTTCCTTCATGTGTGAAAGATATTTTTGTTAGATATACTACTATAGGGTAAAAGGATTTTTTCTTTCAGAAGTTTAAATATGTCATTCTCTCCTGACCTGTAAGGTTTCATCTGAAGAGTGTGTTGCCAGACATATTGGTGATCCATTTTATGTTACTTGTCTCTTTTCTCTTGTTGCTTTCAGGAGCCTTCCTTTTCTTTGACCTTTGGGAGTTTGATTATTAAATGCCTTGAATTAGTCTTCTTTGGGTTAAATCTGCTGGGTATTCTATGTCCTTCTTGTACTTGGATATTGATATCTTTTTCTAGGTTTAGAAGGTCACCTGTTACTATTCCTTTGAATAAACTATCTACCTTAATCTCTTTCTCCACCTCCTCTTTAAGGCCAATAACTCTTAGTTTTGCCCTTTTGAGTTATTTTCTTAATCCAGTAGGCACGATTCATTGTTTTTTATTCTTTTGCCTTTGTCTTTTGTCTTCTCTTACTGTGTATTTTCAGATAAGCTGTCTTCAAGTTCATTAATTCTTTCTTCTGCTTGATTCTGCTATTAAAAGACTCTAATGTATTATTCAGTATGCAAATTGGATTTTTTCAGCTCCAGAATTTCTGCTTGATTCTTTTTAATTATTTCAATCTCTTTGTTAAATTTATCTGATAAAATTCTGAATTTTTCTCTGTGTTATCTCGAAATTCATTGAGTTTCCTCAACATAGCTCTTTTGAATTCTCTGAAAGGTTACATATCTCTGTTTTTTCAGGATTTGTCTCTGGTGACTAATTTAGTTCATTTGGTGAGTTTCTGATTTCCTGGATGATGTTGATACTTGTAGATATTTTCTAGTTCCTGGTCATTAAATAGTTATCCATTTATTGCAGTTTTGCAGTCTGGGTTTGTTTGTGCCTATCCTTCCTGAGAAGACTTTCCAGATATTTTAAAGGACTTAGGTGTTGTAATCTAAGCTGTGTCTGCTTTAGGGGGCACTTCAACCCCAGTAATGTTGTGGTTCTTGCAGACTCATAGTGGTACCACTCTAATGGTCTTGGACAAGTCCAGATGAATTATCTATATTACCAGGCAGAGACTCTTGCCCTCTTCTCTTACTTTCTCCCAAATGGATGGAGTCTCTCTCTTTCTTCAGAGCCACCTGGAGCTGGGAGTGGTGTGACAGACACAGGCACCCTTGTGGCCATGATCAGTATGATGTCTGGATCAGACCTGAAGCCTGCACATCACAGGGTCTCACCCGCGGCCTGCTGAAACACTTTCTGGCTACTGCTTATGTTAGCTCAAAGCCCTGAGGCTCTACAATCAACAAGTGGCAAAATCAACCAGGCCTGTGTCTTTCTGTTTAGTACAACAGGTTTTCTCTTAACCTGGGCGTGTCCTGAGGTACCATTCAGGTTTCAGGGATTAGAGTCAACAAACTTAGAAGGTTACCTGATGTTGTTACCTGATGTTCTATTGTACTGTGGTTGAACTGGCACTCAAATCACAAGATGCAGTTCTTTCCAGTCTTCCCTCCCCTTTCCAAATGCAGAGGAACCCCACCCCATGACCACTTCCACCACAGGCCCATGAGTCTACCACTGACATTCCCTGAAGACCCAAAGTCTCTTCAGTCAGCTTGTAGTGAATGCTGCTCTGCCTTGGACCCACCCTTCAGGACAATGGGCTCCCCTGTGGCCCAGAACAGGTCCAGAAATACTATCCAAGAGCCAAGTTCTAGAACTGAAGAACCCGAGAGCCCACTTCGTGCTCTATTCCCCTGTAGACAAGTTGGTACCTAAGGTGCAACATAAAGTCCCCTTGCTTTTTCCTCTACTTCTCTCAGGTGAGCGGAGTTTTGCTCCATAGCCACCATTGTTTAAAGTGTGTTGAGTTTCACCTAAAGCCTGCAAATCTATGGGTCTCACTCAACGTCATCAACGAGGTACCTGGGCATTGCTACTAACTATTCAGAGACCAAGAGTTCTTCAGTTAGAAGTTCATAAAACCTGCCAGGACTGGATCTTTCTCTTCAAGGCAACACGTTCCCTTCTGGTCAAAAGTGTGACTAGAAATGTCAACCAGGATCTAGGGCTTGGAAAACTTCCTCATGTCTCTGACCAGTGCCATATCCTACTGTTACTGAGTTGGTATTCAACTCTTACTGAGTAGGTATCCAAGATAAAAGACAAAGTCATCACCACTCTTCCCTCTCTTCTCTTACATGGAGAGATGGGGTCCTTTTGGAGCCTTAAGCTGTGCACGCTGGGGTTAGGTGAGGAGTGATGCCAGCATTCCCTTAGCTGCCATGTGTCCACTCCAGTCCACTGTCTCAGGTCCCAGTTCAACACTAGGACTCACCTAGGATTTTCAGTCCTTGTGGCCTTGACATACTTTCAAGTTTATTTGTGGCCCCAGTGCATTTTAGCCTGTGGTGGTAAGACTTGCAGAAACTTAAGTTCAGATTTCTGGTATCACCAATTCCTCTCTGGCTAAGGATAGTTTAAATGCTCCCTCCATGGGCAGGCATGAGCTAAATTTGGTCCAGTTTTGTTTTCTGTTATAGTAGGGCAGAAATGAGTTCAATGTCTCACAAATGCTGTGATCTCTTCTCTGCACACAGAAATGTTCTATGCACGCCCCACTGATGCTGGGGGATGGAAGAAATGTGGCGTTGGACATTCAACACTGTTTTCTACCTCGTTAGCATTTCTTTCAGTGATATGAAGTGAAAACCGGGTACTGTGAGTGCTGACCTGAGTTTTGGTTCTTATAAAAGTACTTTTTGTGTAGCTAGTGGTTTAATTGGTGTCCTTGAGAGGGGAAAGTTTCTGGAGCCTTCTATTATAACATCTTGCACCACTCTGCAGCTGGCTTTCTTCACTTTTTTTTTTATTTTATTATTATTGTACTTTAAGTTTTAGAGTACATGTTCACAATGTGCAGGTTAGTTACATATGTATATATGTGCCATGCTGGTGTGCTGCACCCATTAACTCGTCATTTAGCATTAGGTATATCTCCTAATGCTATCCCTCCCCCCTACACCCACCCCACAACAGTCCCCAGAGTGTGATGTTCCCCTTCCTGTGTACATGTGTTCTCATTGTTCAATTCCCCCCTATGAGTGAGACTATGCGGTGTTTGCTTTTTTGTCCTTGCAAAAGTTTGCTGGGAATGATGGTTTCCAGTTTCATCCATGTCCCTACAAAGGACGTGAACTCATCATTTTTTATGGCTGCATAGTATTCCATGGTGTATATGTGCCACATTTTCTTAATCCAGTCTATCATTGTTGGACATTTGGCTTGGTTCCAAGTCTTTGCTATTGTGAATAGAGCCGCAATAAACATACGTGTGCATGTGTCTTTATAGCAGCATGATTTATAGTCCTTTGGGTATATACCCAGTAATGGGATGGCTGGGTCAAATGGTATTTCTAGTTCTAGATCCCTGAGGAATCGCCACACTGACTTCCACAATGGTTGAACTAGTTTAGAGTCCCACCAACAGTGTAAAAGTGTTCCTCTTTCTCCACATCCTCTCCAGCACCTGTTGTTTCCTGACTTTTGAATGATTGCCATTCTAACTGGTGTGAGATGATATCTCATTGTGGTTTTGATTTGCATTTCTCTGATGGCCAGTGATGGTGAGCATTTTTTCATGTGTTTTTTGGCTGCATAAATGTCTTCTTTTGAGAAGTGTCTGTTCATGTCTTTTGCCCACTTTTTGATGGGGTTGTTTGTTTTTTTCTTGTAAATTTGTTTGAGTTCATTGTAGATTCTGAATATTAGCCCTTTGTCAGCTGAGTAGGTTGTGAAAGTTTTCTCCCATTTTGTAGGTTGCCTGTTCACTCTGATGGTAGTTTCTTTTTCTGTGCAGAAGCTCTTTAGTTTAATTAGATCCCATTTGTCAATTTTGACTTTTGTTGCCATTGCTTTTGGTGTTTTAGACATGAAGTCCTTGCCCAAGCCTATGTCCTGAATGGTAATGCCTAGGTTTTCTTCTAGGGTTTTTGTGGTTTTAGGTCTAACGTTTAAGTCTTTAATCCATCTTGAATTAATTTTTGTATAAGGTGTAAGGAGGGGATCCAATTTCAGCTTTCTACATACGGCTAGCCAGTTTTCCCAGCACCATTTATTAAATAGGGAATCCTTTCCCTATTGCTTGTTTTTCTCAGGTTTGTCAAAGATCAGATAGTTGTAGATATGTGGCATTATTTCTGAGGGCTGTGTTCTGTTCCATTGATCTATATCTCTGTTTTGGTACTAGTACCATGCTGTTTTGGTTATTGTATCCTTGTAGTATAGTTTGAAGTCAGGTAGCGTGATGCCTCCAGCTTTGTTCTTTTGGCTTAGGATTGACTTGGTGATGTGGGCTCTTTTTTGATTCCATATGTACTTTGAAGTAGTTTTTTCCAATTCTGTGAAGAAAGTCATTGGTAGCTTGATGGGGATGGCATTGAATCTATAAATTACCTTGGGCAGTATGGCCATTTTCACGATATTGATTCTTCCTACCCATGAGCATGGAATGTTCTTCCATTTGTTTGTATCCTCTTTTATTTCAATAAGCAGTGGTTTATAGTTCTCCTTGAAGAGGTCCTTCACGTCCCTTGTAAGTTGGATTCCTAGGTATTTTATTCTCTTTGAAGCAATTGTGAATGCAGCTGGCTTTCTTAGTTATTTGTGGTTTCATATGCATTCTAAGATTTTTTTTCTACTGTGACAAATGGCGTTGAAATTTTGAAAGGTTTTGCATTCAATCTGGAAATGGCTTTGGCTAGTATGGACATTTAACAGAATGTTAATTCTTCTAATACGTGAGCACAGGTGTATTTCTATTTATTTGTATCTACTACAGTTTTTTCAACCAATGTTTTATATCTTGCAGTGTATGGATCTTTCACCTCCTTGGTTAACTTTAGATTAAGCATTTAGGTTCTGTTATGCTGTTCTAAATTAGATCATTTTAAGGAAACATGCTATCATTTGTCTTTTGATTATTTTTTATTTGTATAAATTTAAGGTATACAAGTGCAGTTTGTTACATGGATATATTGTATGGTGGTGAAGTATTTTAGTGTAACAATCACTTGAATAATACAGATTGTCTCCATTAATTTATTTATTATCTCTTACTCTCTCTCACTCTTCTACTCCTACAATATCTATTATTACACACTTTGTTTCCATGTGTACACATTATTTAGCTGTCATTTATAAGTGAAAACATGGAATTTGACTTTCTATGTCTGAATTGTTTCACCTAAGATAATGGCCTCCACTTCAATCCATGGTGCTGCAAAAGAAATGATTTAAATTTTTATGGCTGAAGAGTATTTCATTATATGTGTATGTAATATTTTCTTCATTCATTCATTGACACACTTAGGTTGATTCAGTATCTTTGCTATTGTGAATGTGCTGTAATAAACATACGAGTGCAGGTGTCTTTTTATATAATAGATTTTTTGTTTTGCTTTGTTTTTGAGGGGTGTGGATACCCAGTAGTGGAACTGTTGACTCAAATGGTAATTCTAGTTTTAGATCTTTGAGAAATCCCTGTGCTGTTTTACATAAAGGCTGTACTAATTTACATTCGCATCAACATTAAATACTCATTCCTTGTTCTCTGCATCCTTGCCAACATCTGTTATTTATTGAATGTTAATAACTACTCTGACTAAGGTGAGATGATATCTCATTGTGGTTTTAATTTGAATTTATCTAATAATTAGTGAAGTTAAGCATTTTTTATATGCTTTTAATTTTTGTATTATTATACTTTAAGTTCTTGGGTACATGTGAACAATGTTCAGGTTTGTTACATAGGTATACATGTGTCATGTTGGTTTGCTGCACCCATCAACTTGTCGTTTACATTAGGTAATTCTCCTAATCCTATCCCTCCCCCAGGCCCCCATCCCCCAACAGGCCCTGGTGTGTGATGTTCCCCTCCCTGTGTCCATGTGTTCTCATTGTTCAATTCCCACTTATGAGTGAGAACATGCGGTGTTTGTTTTTATCTTCTTGTGTTACATTGCTGAGAATGATGGTTTCCAGTTTCATCCATGTCCCTACAAAGGACATGAACTCATCTTTTTTTATGGCTGCGTAGTATTCCATGGTGTATATGTGCCACATTTTCTTGAGTCTATCATTGATGGACATTTGGGTTGGTTCCAAGAGTTTGCTATTGTGAACAGTGCTGCAATAAACATACATGTGCATGTGTCTATGTGTCTTTATAGTAGAATAATTTAGAATCCCTTGGTTATATACCCAGTAATGGGATTGCTGGATCAAATGATATTTCTAGTTCTGGATCCTTGAGGACTCACCACACTGTCTTCCACAATGGTTGAGTTAATTTACATCCCCACCAACAGTGTGAAAGCGTTCCTATTTCACCACATGCTCTCCAGCATCTGTTGTTTCCTGACTTTAACTAGCATAAGATGGTATCTCATTGTGGTTTTGATTTGCATTTCTCTAATGACCAGTGATGATGAGCATTTTTTCATAAGTTTGTTGGCTGCATACATGTCTTTTGAGAAGTGTCTGTTCATATCCTTCACCCATTTTTTCATGGTTTTTTTTTTTTCTTGTGAATGTGTTTAAGTTCTTTGTAGATTCTGGATATTAGCCCTTTGTCAGATGGATAGATTGCAAAAATTTTCTCCCAATCTACAGGTTGCCTGTTCCTTCTGCTGATAGTTTCTTTTGCTGTGCAGAAGCTCTTTAGTTTAATTAGATCCCATTTGTCTATTTTGGCTTTTGTTTCAATTGCTTTTGTTGTTTTAGTCATGAAGTCTTTGCCCATGCCTATGTCCTGAATAGTATTGCCTAGGTTTTCTTCTAGGGTTTCTCTGATTTTAGGTCTTACATTTAAGTCTTTAATCCATCTTGAGTTCATTTTTGTATAAGGTGTAAGGAAGGAATCCAGTTTCAGCTTTCTGCATATGGCTAGCCAGTTTTTCCAGAATAATTTATTAAATAGGGAATTCTTTCCCCATTGCCTGTTTTTGTCAGGTTTGTCTAAGATCAGATAGTTGTAGATATGTGGCATTATTTCTGAGGGCTCTGTTATGTTCCGTTGGTCTTTTTATCTGTTTTTGTACCAATACCATGCTATTTTGATTACTGTAGCCTTGTAGTGTAGTTTGAAGTCAGGTAGTGTGATGCCTCCAGCTTTGTTCTTCTTGCTTAGGATTGTCTTGACTATGCAGGCTCTTTTTTGGTTCCATATGAAATTTAAAGTAGTTATTTCCAGTTCTGACAAGAAAGTCAGTGGTAGCTTGATGGAGATAGCATTGAATCTACAAATTACTTTGGTCAGTATGGCCATTTTCATGATATTGATTCTTCCTATCCATGAGTATTCTTCCATTTGTTTGTGAACTCTTTTATTGACTTGAGCAGTGGTTTGTAGTTCTCCTTGAAGAGGTCCTTCACATCCCTTATAAGTTGCATTCCTAGGTATTTTATTCCCTTTGTAGTAATTGTGAATGGGAGTTCACTGATGATTTGGTTCTCTGTTATTAGTGTATAGGAATGCTTGTGACTTTTGCAGCTGATTTTGTATCCTGAGACTTTACTGAAGTTCTTTATCAGCTTAAAGAGGTTTTGGGCTGAGACAATGGGCTTTTCTATATATACTATCATGTCATCTGCATACAGAGACAATTTGACTTCCTCTTTTCATAATTCAATACCCTTTATCTATTTCTCTTGCCTGATTGCTCTGTTCAGAACTTCCAGTACTATGTTGAATACAGAGTGGTGAGTGAGGGCATCCTTGTCTCGTACCAGTTTTCAAAGGGAATGCTTCCAGTTTTTGCCCATTCAGTATGATATTGGCTGTGGGTTTGTCATAAATAACTCATTATTTTGACATGCATTCCATCAATACCTAGTTTATTAAGTTTTTAGTATGAAGGGCTGTTAAATTTTGTTGAAGGCCTTTTCTGCATCTATTGAGGTAATCATGTGGTTTTTGTCATGGGTTCTGTTTATGTGATGGATTATATTTATTGATTTGCATATGTTGAACCAGCCTTCCATCCCAGGGATGAAGCAAAATTGATCATGGTCGATAAACTTTTTGATGTGCTGTTGGATTTAGTTTGCCAGTATTTTACTGAGGATTTTCGCATCAATGTTCATCTGGGATATTGGCCTAAAAGTCTCTTTTTTTTGTTGTTGTGTCTCTGCCAGGTTTTTGTGTCAGGATGATGCAGCCTCATAGAATGAATTAGGGAGGAGTCCCTCTTTTACTGTTGATCAGAATAGTTTCAGAAGGAATGGTCCCAGCTCCTCGTTGTACCTCTTGTAGAATTCAGCTGTGAATCCGTCTGGACCTGGACTATTTTTGGTTTGTAGGCTATTAATTATCACCTCAATTCCAGAACCTGTTACTGGTCAATTCAGAGATTAAACTTCTTCCTGGGTTAGTCTTGGGAGGGTGTATGTGTCCAGGAATTGATCCATTTCTTCTAGATTTTCTAGTTTGTTTGTGTAGAGGTGTTTATAGTATTTTCTGATGGTAGTTTGTATTTCTGTGGGATCAGTGGTGATATGCCCTCTATCATTGTTTATTGCATCTATTTGATTCTTCTCTTTTCTTCTTTATTAGTCTTGGAGCAGTCTATCTATTTTGTCAATCTTTTCAAAAAACCAGCTCCTGGATTCATTGATTTTTTGAAGGGATTTTTGTGTCTCTATCTCCTTCAATTCTGCTCTGATCTTAGTTATTTCTTGTCTTCTCCTCTTTTGAATTTGTTTGCTCTTGCTTCTCTAGTTCTTGTAATTGTGATATTAGGGTGTCGATTTTGCTTCTTTCCTGCTTTCTCTTGTGGGCATTTAGTGCTATAAATTTCCCTCTACACACTGCTTCAAATGTGTCCCAGAGATTCTGGTACGTTGTGTCTATGTTCTCATTGATTTCAAAGAACATCTTTATTTCTGCCTTCATTTCGTTATTTACCCAGTACTCATTCAGGAGCAGGTTGTTCAGTTTCCATGTAGTTGTGCAGTTTTGAGTGAGTTTCTTAATCCTGAGTTCTAATTTGATTGTACTGTGGCCTGAGAGACAGTTTGTTGTGATTTCTGTTTTTTTGCATTTGTTGAGGAATGTTTTACTTCCAATTATGTGGTCAATTATAGAATAAGTGCAATGTGATGCTGAGAAGAATGTATATTCTGTTGATTTGAGGTGGACAGTTCTGTTTATGTCTATTAAGTCCACTAGGTCCAGAGCTGAGTTCAAGTTCTGGATATCCTTGGTAATTTTCTCTCTCATTGATCTGTCTAATATTGACATTGGGTGTTAAAGTCGCCCACTATTATTGTGTGTGAGTCTACATCTCCTTGTAGGTCCCCAAGAGCTTGCTGATATCCTTTTTTCTGCTTGATTGATTTGGCTATTGAGGCTTGTGCATGCTTCATGAAGTTCTTGCACTGCATTTTTCAGCTCCATCAGATCATTTATGTTCTTCTCTACACTGGTTATTCTAGTTAGCAATTCATCCTACCTTTTTTCAAGGTTCTTAGCTTCCTTGCATTGGGTTTGAGCATGCTCCTTTAGCTCAGAGGAGTTTGTTATTACCCACCTTCTGAAACCTACTTCTGTCAATTCATCAAACTCATTCTCTGTTCAGTTTTGTTCTCTTGCTGGTAAGGAGTTGTGATCATTTGGAGGAAAAGAGGTGTTCTCTTTTTTGGAATTTTCAGACTTTCTGCACTGGTTTCTCCCCATCTTTGTGGTTTTTATCTACTTTTGGTCTTTGATGTTGGTGACCTAGAGATGGGGTTTTGGTGTGGACATCCTTTTTGTTGATGTTGATGCTATTGCTTTCTGTTTGTTAGTTTCCCTTCTAACATTCAGGTCCCTCAGCTCCAGGTCTGTTGGAGTTTGTTGGAGCTCCATTCCAGACCCTCTTTTCCTGGGTATCACCAGCAGAGGCTGCAGAACAGCAAAGATTCCTGCCTGACCCTTCCTCTGGAAGCTTCTTCCCAGAGGGGAACCCACCAGATGCCAGCCAGAGCTCTCCTGTATGAGGTGTCTGTTGGCCTCTACTGGGCAGTTTCTCCCCGTCAGGTTACAAGGAGGTCAAGGACCCAGTTGAGGAAGAAGTCTGTCAGATATCAGAGCTCGAATGCTGTGCTGGGAGAACCACTGCTCTCTTCAGAGCTGTCAGGCAGGGATGTTTAAGTCTGCTGGAGCTGTGCCCACAGATACCCCTTCCCCCACATTCTCTGTCCCAGGCATATTTGGGTTTTTTCTATAATTCCCTGACTGGGGCTGCTGCCTTTGTTCAGAGATGCCTTGCCCACAGAGGTGGAATCTAGAGAGGCAGTTGGCCTTGCTGAGCTGTGGTGGGTTCTGCCCAGTTTGAACTTCCTGGGGCTTTGTTTTCACTGTGAGCATTAAACTGCCTACTCAAGCCTAAGCAATGGCAGACACCCCTCCTGTTGCCAAGCTCCAGCATCCCAGGTCAATCTCAGACTGCTGCATTAGCAGCAATAATTTCAAGCCAATAGATCTTATCTTACTGGGCTCTGTGGGTGTGGGACCCACCAAGCCAGGCACCAGAGGGAATCTCTTGGTCTGCCAGTTGTGAAGACCATGGGAAAAGTGCAGTAACTGGGCAGAAGTGTACCGTTCCTCCCAGTACAGTCTCTCATGGCTTCCCTTGGCTAGGAAAGGGAAATCCCCTGACCCCTTGTACTTCCTGGGTGAGAAGACGCCCCGCCCTGCTTTGGCTCACCCTCCGTGGGCTGCACCCACTGTTCTACCAGTCCCAATGAGATGAACCATGTACCTGCATTAGAAATGCAGAAATCACCCATCTTCTGTGTCAGTCTCACTGGGAGCTGCAGACCAGAGCTCTTCCTATTCGGTCATCTTGCCAGAAATACCCACTTTTAATCATTTTTATGTCGTCTTTTAAAAAAAAAGTCTATTCATGTTCTTTCCCCACTTTCTAATGGTGTTATGTTCTCAATTTATTTTTTAAATAGGATACTGATTTTTGTATGTTAATTTGGTATCCCACAACTCTACTACAGTTGTTTGTTAGTTGTGACATATTTTTGGTATAGCGTTTAAGGTTTTTCTATATAGAAGAGCATATTGTTTGCAAACAGACAATTTTCCTTTTCTTTTTTTTCCCAATTTGGATGCTTTTGTTTCATTTGCCACATTGCCCTAGCTTGGACTTCCAGTATTTTGTTGAACAGAAGTGGGGAGAGTGGGCATCCTTGTCTTTTTCTGGATTTTAGAAGAAAAGCTTTCCATTTTTCACATTGAATATGATGTGCTGTATTAGTTCGTTTGCACACTGCTATAAAGACCTACCTGAGATGGGGTAATTTATGAAGAAAAGAGGTTTAATTAACTCACAGCTCCAAAAGCTGTATAGAAGGCATAGCTGGGAGGCCTCAGGAAGCTTCAATCATGGCAGAAGTCAAAGTGGAAACAAGCACATCTTAACATGGCAGAGCAGGAAAGAGAATGCAAAGGGGAAGTGTTGCACACTTTTTTACAACCAGATCTCATGAGAACTCACTCACTATCATGAGAACAGCAAGAGAAAAATTTGTTCCCATGAACTGATCACCTCCCACCAGGACCCTCCCCGAGCATTGGGAATTACAATTTTGATATGAGATTTGGGTGGGGAAACAGAGCCAAACCATATTACTTGTCATATATAATATGTATTAATATTGGTTATATTCCTTCTATACCCAACTAATTAAGAGTTTTTATCATGAAAATATATTGAGTTCTACATAATGCTTTTTGTGCATTGAGATGCTCATATAATTTATTCTTTATTCTATTAATGTGTTATATCACATTTATTGATTTGTGTATGTTGAACCTTCTCTATATCCCAGTGATAAATCCCACTTGATCATGATGTATGATCCCTTTAATGTACTGTTGAATTTGGTTTATGAATATTTGTTGAAAATTTTTACACCTACAATCATCAGTGATATTAACCTAAAAATTCATTTTCTCATAGTATCCTTATGTGGCTTTAGTATGAGTGTAATGCTGGCCCCAGAAAACGTGTTTGGAAGTGTTTCTCCCTCTTCAATTTTGTTAAAGACAATGAAAAGGATTGTCATGAATGTTTCTCTGAATGTTTTGAAGAATGCAGATGTGAAGCCATATGGTTCTGGGGTTCCCTTTGTTGGGAGTTTTTTTCAAATTAATAATTCAATCTTTTCACTAATTATTGGTCTTTTAAAATTTTCTATTTCTTAATGATTCAATCTTGGTAGGCTATATCGTTCTAGGAATTTACCCATTTTTTCTAAGTTAACTAATTTTGTGGTGTATAATTATAATTTTCTCAAGTAACCTTTGACAAGGACACCAAAAATATACAATAGGAAAAGAAGAATCTCTTCAGTAAGTGCTGTTGGGGATACCATGTATAAAAAAAATCATTGGACCCTTATTTTATATCATATACAAATATTAACTTGAAATACATTAAAAACTTAAATGTAAGGCCTACAACCATAAACTCTTAGAAGACAGCATATGGAAAAAGCCCCTCAGCATTGATTTTGGCAGTGTTTTTTTTATATGACACCAGAAGCACAGGCCATCAAAGCAAAAATAAACAAAGTGGGACTCCATCAAACTAAGAAGCCTTTGCATAGTGACATAAACTACTAACAAAATAAAAAGGCAATCTATGGATTGGGAGAAAGTAAGTGGAAGCCATCTATCTAATAAGGGTTTCATATCCAAAATATGTAAAATTTAATATCCAAAATATGTAATATCCAAAATGTGCAAAAAGAACTTATACAAAGCAATAGCAAAAACATAAGCACAGACAAAAACACACACACACACACACAAACACACACACACACACACAAAATCTAATTACAATAAACAAAGAAATTGGATGGAATTTTTCCCAAACAAGACAGAAAAAATGACCAACAGTTATATGCAAAGGTGCTCAAAAGAAAAGGAGCAATGGAGCCAGATTGCATAAAAGGAGATACCTACACTTGTCCCCTCTCAGATACATCAATTCAAACCACTCCTCATACATAAAAATACCTTCACAAGGGCTAAGAAAACCAGGTGAGACATGACTGCATCTGGGTGTAGCAAGGAAATAAGAAAAAGTCTAGTGAGGATAGTAAGAAATACAGTTTTGCATTATCTACTTTACGTTTCCGCCATCCCCAAGCAGCACAGCATGGAGACAGATACCCTCTGTTTGGTGAAAAAAGAGTTAAGTGATCCCTGGTCTTTGCTAGGAGTCAAACAATAGACCTGTCTCAGTAAAACCCAGGATTGGGTAGGCTGCCATGGCCTCAGACTCCAGACTTGTACCTGCTGTCTGAGCCTCCAAGCCCACACTTGCCACAGGATGGATCCTGCAACCCCAGGAAACTCAGTCTTCATGCTAGCCCGAGCACCAGGCCAACAACAGCATCCCCAGCTCAAGACTAATTCCAGTGCCAGGGCAGCCTCAATGGCTCCAGACGTCAGGCCCATCCCAGGACAAGGCTGGGCTTGGCAGCTCCAGCTTTGAGCCTACCCAGTGCAAGTTGGACCCTGGCACCACTGAGCTTCAGGCTTTCTTCTCCATCATGACAGCTCTAGCAGCCCCAGGCTTCAGGATCACCCAAGCAATGCCAAGCTTCAGGACAACCACAGTGCCAGTCTAGCCCCAGCAACACTGAACTTCAAGTCCTCCCCACCATTAGGCCATCACCCAAAGCCCTAGGCTTTAGAGACACCCTAGCAATCCCAGACTTCTGAGTCACCTCTGTTCCAGGGCAGTCCGAACCCCCAGGCTTCAGGCCCACCCTAACATGAGTCCAACCACAGCAGCACTGGGCTTTGAGTCTTCTCCACTATCAGACTGGCCCTAGCAACCCCAGACTTCAAACACACCAAGAAGCAGGCTGAATCCAGTACCAGGCCAAGCCCCACAGATTATTGTATCTAGGGACATACCAGAACCAGGCTGGCCCTAGAAGCCTCAGGCTCCAAAGCATTCCCAGCAAAATGTCAGCCTACACAACACTAGTCATCAGGCTGTCACTTATGGGCCCAGCCTACAGGCAAGGCCCTGTGCATACATGCTCAAGGCTTGCCCAGCTCCAGGCCAGCCCCTGTAGCACCAGGCTCTAGACATGCCCAAGTTTCCAGACCAGCACAGAACTAGATTGGTGCACATAGCCCCAGGCCTCAGACCCACACCAGTGCCAGGTCAGCACACCTGGCCTCAGACACTAGACTATCACCTGTAGAAACAGGCTTTAGTCCTGACCAGTGTGAAGCCAATCCCTGTGGCCCTAACCTCCAGGCTGGCTCCTGCAACCCTATGCTTCAACAGACACAGGATCTAAGCTAGTCACAGTATATATTGTACTGGGTAATCCCCATGATCCCAGGCTCCAAGACTGACCACAAGGCTGCAAGATTTAGGCCAGTCTTTTAGATTTAGCCTCCAAGACAATACCTGAGCACCCTGCCTTCAGACCAGCCCTAGTGGGCTTATAAGAAGAAATATATGAATTCCTATAAGCATAACACCTATCAAGAGTGAATCAGAAAAAAAAAAAGAGAAATATAATCAGACCAATGAATAAGAAAATAAGAATGTCTCCCATAAACTTAAGTGCAGAATCAGGTGGCTTCCTGGCTTAATTTGATTAAACATTCCAGGAAGTAATACAAATCAACTTCTAACACTTTCAAAAGTTGAAGAAAAAAGCAACATTTAAAAAATTATTTTATAAGGCCAGCATAGCACTAATACCAAAGCCAAAAAGTTACACTACAAAGAAAGATAATAACAGGTCAATATCCCTGATAAACATAAATGCAAAAATCCTCAACAAAATACTGGAAAATGAAATTCAATGTACCATTAAAAGAATCACAAAATATGACCAAATGGGATTTGTTGTGAGGATGCAAGGATGTGTCAACATATGAAAATCAATAAATGTGATAAATCACATTAATATAATGAATGAGAAAAACATAATTATCTCAGTAGATGCAAATAAAGCATTTGACAAATTTAACATCCTTCTGTGCTAAAAATTCTCAATAAATAAAGTACAAAAGAAGTGCACCTTAGCACAATAAACACTATTTATGGCATGTCCACAACTAACATTATACTCAACAATGAAAACATGAAAGCTTATTCTCGAAGATCAGGAAGAAGACAAGGATACCTATTCTCTCCACCTTCATTTATCATAGTACTGGAATTCCTACACAAGGTGGATAGGCAAATAATAACAATAATAATAAATAAAAGACATCCAAATAGGAAATAAAAAATTAAAATTGTTTATGTTTGAAGATGACATGATATAGAAAACCCTACAAACTACATCCCAAAACTATTGCACCTAATAAATGAATTCATTAAAACTTCAGGATACAAAATTAACTTTGTAAGTTAGTAGCATTTCTATACACTAACAATATTCCATTTACAACAGTGTCAAAAAGAGTAAAATACTCAGGGATAAATTTAACCAAGGATGTGAATAATCTATATATCAAAAACTACAAAATATTAATAATCTGCTCAGCTCTGAATTTAAAAAAAGAAAAATGTTAATAAAACAAATTGGGAAATATTCAAAGAAATTGAAATATATCTCCTGTATATGGATTAGAATATTTAATATGATTTAAATGCTCATACATAATCTCTATCAATATTCTAATAGTTTTCACAGAAATAGAAAACAAATTATAAAATTTGTATGAAACCATAAAGGACTCTGAATAGCCAGAGCAAAAATTACAAAGCTGGAGGCCCTGCATTTCCTGATTTCAAAATATTAAAAAAATATATATTAAACAAAGCTATAATAATCAGAACAATATAGTACTGGTATAAAAATAGACTCATCAACAAATTGAACAGAATAGAAATCCAAAAATAAACTCACGCATTTACGGTGAGCTGATTTTTCACAAGGAAGAATAGAGAAGAATGAAATAGGACCATTATCTCACACAATATACAAAAATCAACTCAAAGTGGATAAAATATTTAAACATAAGACCTGAAACTGTAAAACTACTAGAAGAAAACAGAGGGGAAATGTTCCATAACGTTGGTCTGGACAAAGATTTTTTTTTTTTAATATGATCCCAAAGGCACAAACAAAAAATAGAAGACTGGGATTGCCTTGAGCTAAAAAGCTCTGCACAGTAAAGGAAACAATTAACAAAGTGGAGACATAACCCATGGTTTGGGAGAAAATATTTGCAAATCACATATCTGAAAAGAGGTTAATATCTGAAATATATTAAAAAACTCAAACAATTCAATAGCAAGGAAACAACCCAGTTTTATGGTAGTCATTTTAATAATATGAGGTAATATCTCATAGTGGCTTTAATTTGCACTTCTTTATCAGTGATGATGATTATTAGTGATGTTTTAAATATACCTGTTGGCCAATTGTATATCTTCTTTTGAGAAATATCAATTTGAGTTATTTGCCCGTTTTCAAAATCAGATGTGTCCATTACTATTGGAACTTTGGTTCCAATTAAAGGGATCACATGGTCAGCCTGGTCTGCTTGGTGTTCTATGACATTCTTGTACTTAAATGTTGATACCTTTCTCTGGATTTGGGAAGTTCTCTAATACTATCCCTTTGAATAAACTTTCTATCCCTATCTCTTACTTTATCTCCTCTTCAAGGTCAGCAACTCTTAGATTTAAACTTTTGAGGTTTGTTTTCTATTGCATATCTTGTAGCCATGCATTTTTTCTTTTGTCTCCTCTGACTGTGTGTTTTCAAATAACCTGTCTTCAAGCTCACTAATTCTTTCTTCTGTTTTATCAATTCTGCTAGTAAGAGACTCTGATTTATTCTTTAGCATGTCAATTGCATTTTTCTACTCTAGAATTTCTGTTTGATTTTTTAAATTACTTCAATCTCTTTTTAAAATTTATCTGATAAAATTCTGAATTTCTTTTCTTGTTTATCTTGATTTCTTTGAGTTTCCTCAACACAGCTATTTTGAATTCTCTGTCTGAAAGGTCACATATCGCTGTTCCTCCAGGACTGATCCCTGGTGCCTTATTTCATTTGGTGAGGTCATGTTTTCCTGGATGATGTTGATGTTTGTAGATATTCCTTGGTGTCTGAACATTGCAGAATTTTTATTGGGTATTTATTGTAGGTATTTATTGTAGTTTACACAATCTGGGTTTGTTCATGTCTGTCCTTTCTGGGAAGGCTTTCAAAATATTTGAAGCGACTTAGGCACCAAGCTTAGTAATGCTTTAGTTTTTGCAGACTCATAGAGGTACTGCCTTGGTGGTTTTGGATAAAATTTGGAAGAATTTTCTGGATTACCAGGCAAAGATTCTTGTACTTTTTACTTAGTTTCTTACAAAAAAATGGGATCTCCCACTCTGTGCTGAACCACCTGGAACTGGAGAAATGGTGCTGCAAGAAGCTTTGTGGCCACCACCACTAGGACAGCACAGGACAGACCTGAAGCCAACACTGCACTGTGTCTTGACCAAGGTCCTTTCCTTCATGATAGCAAGTTCCCTCAGGCCCCAGGCAAGTCCAGAAATACTGTCTGGGGGTCAGCCATTTGAGTCAAAAACATTAGCAGTTTGCTTAATATTTTATTCTGCTGTGAGTAATCTGGCCCTAAAACCACAACACAAAATAAATCTTTCCTGCTCTCTTCTCCCCCTTCTTTTCTTTTTTTCTTTTCTTTTCTTTCTTTTTTTTTTTTTTTTTGAGACAAAATCTGGCTCTGTCACCCAAGCTGAAGTGAAATGGCATGATCTTGCCTCACCACAACCTCCACTTCCTGGAATCAAGCAATTCTTCTGCTTCAGTCTCCCAAGTAGCTGGGACTACAGGTGTGTGCCAACATGCCCAGCTAATTTTTGTATTTTTAGTTGACACGGGGTTTCACCATATTGGTCAGGCTGGTCTTGAGCTCCTGACCTCATGATCCACCTGCCTTGGCCTTCCAAAGTGCTGGGATTACAGATGTGGGCCACTGCACCCAGTCTTCTCTTTCTACAGGAAGAGAAGCCTCTCCCTGTGACCATGAACACCACCAGACTATGGGGGGGTTTCTGCCTGGTCACCTCTGATGTCCACTTAAAACCCAAGGGCTCTTCCATCAGCTTGTGGTGAATGCTGTCAGGCCTGGGACACACCATTCAGAGCAGTGATCTCCCCTCTGGCCCAGGGTAGGTCCAGAAATTTTGTCCAAGAGGCTATGTCTGAACTTGGGAACTCCAAGTATCTGCTTATTGATTGATCTACCCAACTTTGGCCAAGCTGGTAACTAAGGTGCAATACAAAGTCACTTTTAGTATTTCCTCTTCTTTTCTCAAAGAGAAGGAGTCTTTCACCACAGCCACCAAAGCTGGGAATGTGCTGGGTCTCCCCTGAAGCCAGGATGTCTCAGAGCCCAAGGCCCATGGTGTACCACTTGTGTATTGCTGTTGGTTTTTCAGGGCACAAGGGGTCTTTGGTCAGCAGGTGATGAATCCTGCCAGGACTGGGTCCTTCCCTTTAATGCAGCAGATTCCCTTTTGGCCTAGAGTGTGTCTAGAAATGTCATGTGAGAGCTAGAGCCTCATTACTCTGCTTGGTACACTATCCTACTGTAGTTGATCTGATATTCAAGATGCAAAACTAAATCTTCTTTAATCTTTGCTCTCCTCTCCTCAAATAGTAGGAAGAAGTCACTTTCATTGATGGGAGCTGCACTGCCTGGAATGGAGGAAGGGATGGCCCAAGGACTCCCTCAGCCTTGCCAGCTGGTGAATACCTAGGTCATGTGCCACATTACTTCACTGATACTAAGCCCAGCCTAGCACTTGGAGTTGCCTAAGAATTGTAGTTCTTGTGTCCTAGACTGCCTTTCAAGTTTACCTAGGACTCTAGAGCACTTCAGCCTGTGGTGGCAAGGCTTGCCAAGAAACTCAAGTTCTGACTGCTGGAATGGGTGATTCCCTTCTGGTTAGTCTGGTCTAAATGCTCCCTCCATGGATGTGCACTGGCTGAGCCCAGCACACCTTATTCTCTGCTGTGACAGGGCAGCACTGAGTTTACTGTAATATCCCCCAGTCACTAACTCTCCCTCCCCAAAATGCACAGACTCTCTTGGTGCTGCAAGGTCACTGCCAGGGGATGGGGCAGAGGTTGCATCAGCGATTCAAGACTGTATCTCCTGCCATCCTCAATCCCTCTTTCAGTGATATGAAGTTAAAACCATGTACTGTGGTTGCTTACCTGATTTTTGTTTCTTTTGATGGTGTTTTTATGTGGGCAGGTAGTTGTTAAAATCTGAGTTTCTAGTAGGGAGTATGAACGGTGGTAAACTTCTATTCCATCAACTTGCTCTGCCCTCTTCTTAAAATATTTTTTAAAAGGGAAATTCTATTATTTAAAACAGTATAGATGAACAAGTAGGAGATTGCCTTAACATAAGCCAGATACAGAAAGACAAGAAGCACGTAATCTCACTTAAACATGAAATTTAAAAAAATGGAACTCATACAAATAGAGAGTAGAATGGTAGTTCCCATAGGCTGAGCATTGCCAGGGGAATGAGGAGATATTAGACAAAAAACATAAAAATTCAGTTAGAGAAAATGAATGAGTTTAAGAGATTTATTGTACATTATTGTGACTACAATCAATCACAATATATTGTATACTTGAAAATTGTTTAGAGAGTAAATTTTAAGTGTTCTCACCACAAAAAAAGATAAGAAGTAATGTACATATTAATTAGCTTGATTTAGGCTTTCTACAGTGTACACATATATCAAAACATCATGTTGTATACCACAAGTACGTAAAATATCTTCCAATTTAAAACATTGCATTATAGTCCACAAATATATGCAATTATTGTTTCAATGAAAATAAAATTTTAAAAATAAGAAATTTTATAGAGTTCTTAGAAATTTGCCAATGCCCTGCTTCTCATAATATTTCTATTGCTGCTTTGCCTAATATTAGACAATATCATAATGCTATAAATTTATTAGTCATAATTCCAGTTATTTTTTAAATGTATGCCATAAAAACAACCAATTTTTTATCAAATAAATTTCCATCAGATCTTTAACTATGGCCATTTTAAGCCTTTCATCACCCAGAGCTAATTGTTGTTTCACTCTGACACTTCCCTAAAAGCACTTGCAAACAGTTACAACCAAAAAGAGACTGAAGTATTCTTCGGTATATGCTTCTGATAGTATTGCTTAGTGAGCATACTACTGAACTGAGTCACAATTGCTAGAACTTTAGTGCCAAGCTGATGAGTTCATTAAACTGCCAATCCAAGATCAAGCAGAAAAATAATTAATTACATGAGACTAAATAAACTGATAAAAAGATATATATTGTGTCTGGAATATTGCTGATGCTTTAAGGTTCAATATTCTGAATATAAGGAACTATTTTCTCCTTTCTCTTTAGCCATCTATAACTCATAACAGTTTAGTAACTTTAGTTTTCATAAACGGAAATAAAACATTTCTTTTATTCTTTCTACCTGCTCCCTCAATAATTCAGGAACTCTTATTTGAGTGTTCTTTTTGTGGCAATATAATTATTACAAAGGTTCAATAAAAATCTGTCCCTCTTGTAATAGGACAAAAGTTCATATTAAAGAATGAAATGATTCATATTAAAATGATAGCTAAACAACTTTGGTGATTTCACTGTTTGGGATAATGTGATATAGAGTCAGGTAATCAAGCAATTGTGAAACAATACAAAAGTCAAGGTCTGTTGTGATTTGGGGAGGTTGGGAATGAGAAATAGGCAAAAGACAAGGCAAGCACCAATCTTAGCATCAAGAACCAGTAAATGGGGCACGGTGGCTCACGCCTGTAATCCCAGCACTTTGGGAGGCCAAGGTGAGCGGATCATAAGGTCAGGAGATCGAGACCATCCTGGCTCACACGGTGAAACCCCGTCTCTACTAAACATACAAAAAATTAGCCTGGCATGGTGGCGGGCACCTGTAGTCCCAGTTATTCGGGAGGCTGAGGCAGGAGAATGGCCTGAACCCGGGAGGCGGAGCTTGCAATGAGCCGAGATCACGCCACTGTACTCCAGCCTGGGCGACAGAGTGAAACTCTGTCTTAAAAAAAAAAAAAAAGAACCAGTAAATGAAAAGAGGTAATAAAGCAGTATTCAGCAGAGGAACATGTCATTGTCAAGGAGACATAATCACTGCAGTTCTTGTCAGTTGTATAACTCTTGTGTGTCAGGGACTAAAGACCACTCAGTTTTGACTGGAACTGGGATTGAGGGCTGAAACTAGATTGAGATGTGACGTAAATGGACAAGAAAGTAAGAGTAGCTCCTGACAGGTTGATCCTGATATTTTTTCAACACGTTCATCTTTTCAAAAGTTTCATCTTCCACTTCTATCTGGTTAACTCTGCATTTAACTATGTAACCGTTAACAGTCACTTCAATCTTCTGTATAGCATAATGAATTACTTGGTATATCCCTTTGGCTGTCCCAGTGTTATTTCAAATGTAATATGCCACAAACTGAATTTACCTTGCTCTTATAAATGCTCCTTTCTCTTTATTAGTTCTTTTCTCTTAAAACTGGGACATAGTTTTGGGACCTTGGGACCATTTTTGACAAAGGTTTCTCCTTTAACTCCATATTCATTCGGTAAACAAGTAAACTCTTGCCAACCTCAAGACTTAAAATTTTATTTTTCATCCCCCCATTTTCTGTTAATTTATGTTGCTCGCACTAAGGCTGTTGTGGACTTACTAGTGGTTTTCAAATTATGGTATGAAGTCATGCTAATCTTGAAAGAATTTCCAAAAAATTTAGATTCTTAAACTTCAATCCTGAACATCGGAATCACAATGTGCAGGTAAGGGCCAAAAAATATGTAATTTAACAACTCTGGGTAATTCCAATGCACAGCCAACTTTGGAATCACTGATCTAAATATCTGATGATATCGATTATAAGATGCAATTCCATGGTGGATAGAACTTGGAAAGAAGCAGGTGGGATAAAAAGGAATAGATAAAAGTGTTTGTGGGAGAGATGCTATTGCTCAGCTTCCTGGCTTGGTCAACTTGGTATATATGCTATTATCATTCACTGAGACAGGAAGAATTGAATAAGAAAAATGTGTAGACGCATGTTAGAAAATGGCATTTTCATTTTTGGACTTGAGTTTGAGATGTCTATGGGACAAGTTTGCAACTTCAATGCTTGAAACAGGAAATAAACACTGTAGCGTTTAGGTAATTGACAAGAAATGTGCATTAGCACTGACAAACATAAGATTTAGCCTAATGCATTAATATATGCTCAATAATTTTAAAGAGTTGAAAATGTAACATGACACCAGTAATTTTATTATAATAGAAATAAGTGCATAATAGTAAACACAGCTTTTGAATAATTATGTAATGGATTGCTCGTGGAAGATAAAAATCTTAAGTTAAAGCTCATGTATTTCTTGACATATTCATCCATTTTTTTCATTGAGAAAGCATTTTTGAAATATTTGTTCTTATTCCCTCAGAAATTTTTAAAAATTACTAATAAGTTGCTTTTAGAATATACTTTTGGGAACAAAAGTAGAAACAGTAAGCCAATTCAAAGCTACCTCCCATAATCTGGATAAGAAAGAAAATATCTCAGAGAAGGATGTTTTTGTCAGTGGAGATGGTAAAGGTGGTCAGATACTGGTGATAATTACAAGGTAAAAAAACCGGGTTAGATATGAAAGATTAAGATCAGAGAGAAGTAAAAAATTCTTCCAAGATTTTAGATCCGCACATCTGAAAGCCTGGAGTTGCCATCAGTTGTAAAGGGAAACACGGAGGTGGATCAAATTTTGAGGGAAAAGGAGATTAGGTATTATGCTTAGGAAATGTTAAGATTAAGATACCTAATTGACATCCAGATATAGACATTAAGTAGGAAGTTAGTTAGGCAAGATTTGGTCTCATGAGATAAATCTGGGTCTAGATATAATTCTGGAAGTCATTAGCTGTGATTTAAAGCCATGAAAGTAAATGAGGTTACTAAGTATGTGTACAACACTAAGG
The DNA here is from genome assembly GCF_028885625.2 of Pongo pygmaeus. Taxonomy (NCBI): domain Eukaryota; kingdom Metazoa; phylum Chordata; class Mammalia; order Primates; family Hominidae; genus Pongo; species Pongo pygmaeus. The sequence continues at coordinate 58,316,648 of NC_072396.2, read as the reverse complement.
TAAAAGGATCAAGGACAGAGCCCTGAATCCAACTATCATTAAAGTTTGTGTTGATGAGGAAGAACAACAAAGGAGACTGACAAGGAGCTATCACTGAGGTAAGAGAGAAAAGCATAAAATCTTAACATCCTGGGAGCCCTGTGTAAAACATTTTGGGAGAGGAGGTATGTATTACGAGGTCAAGTCTCTTTAATGTCAGGAGAGCTAAAGGCCTGATAGCAGTGTTTGTAACACTGCAACAGAGCACATCTGAATTATGTCATGGTGTATTATCCTCACCAAGACTGGTGCAATTGAAAATGTTATAGAAATGAAATGATGCAATGTTTTCCAAATGGATTTTATTGTCTGTGATTGGATATAAAATGTTTTCAAATAATGTATGTGTTATAAATTAAAATGGACATCACTGTGGTAGAGATGGATCAGTAAATATAATAAAGATTAGTTAGAGCTTTAGTGTTTCTGATGAGAGAAAGTAACTCATTGTAGTAAAAAAAATCCAAATCTTCAAAGACTATGAAAAATGAGAGGTCTACAGCTCACAGCATGAGCGACACAGAAGACGGATGATTTCTGAATTTCCAACTGAGGTACTGGGATCATCTCAAGGGGGATTGAAAGAAAGTGAGTAAAGGAAAGTGGGTGCAGAGCACCAAGCATGAGCCGAAGCAAGGCGAGGCATCACCTCACCCAGGAAGTGCAAGGGATCAGGGAATTCCCTTTCCTAGCCAAAGAAAGGAGTGACAGAAGGCACCTGGAAAGTTGGGTCAGTCCCACCCTAATACTGTGATTTTCCGACAGTCTTAACAAACGGCACACCAGGAGATTAGATCCCGCACCTGGCTCGGAGGGTCCTACATCCACGGAGGCTCGCTCATTGCTAACACAGCAGTCTGAGATCAAACTGCAAGGCGGCAACAAGCCTGGGGGAGGGGAACCCACCATTGCTGAAGCTTGAGAAGGCAGACAAAACAGCCAGGAAGCTCGCACTGGGTGGAGTCCACTGCAGCTCAGGGAGGCCTGCCTGCCTCTGTAGACTCCACTTGTGGGGCAGGGCACAGCCAAATGAAAGGCAGCAGAAACCTCTGCAGACTTAAATATCCCTGTCTGACAGCTTTGAAGAGAGTAGTGGTTCTCCCAGCATGCAGCTTGAGATCTGAGAATGGACAGACTGCCTCCTCAAGAGGTTCCTTGAACCATGAGTAGCATAACTGGGAGGAACCCCCTGTAGGGGCAGACTGACACCTCACACGGCTGGGTACTCCTCTGAGACAAAATTTCCAGAGGAACGATCAGGCAGCAACATTTGCTGTTCAGCAACATTCGCTGTTCTGCAGCCTCCGTGGCTGATACCCAGGCAAACAGGGTCTGGAGTGCACCTACGGCAAGCTCCAACAGACCTGCAGCTGAGGGTCCTGACTGTTAGAAGGAACACTAATAAACAGAAAGGACATCCACACCAAAACCTCATCTGTACGTCACCATCATCAAAGAGCAAAGGTAGATAAAACTGCAAAGACGGGAAAACAACAGAGCAGAAAAACTGAAAATTCTAAAAATCAGAGTTCCTCCAAAGGAACGCAGCTCCTCACTAGCAATGGAACAAAGCTGGATGGAGAATGACTTTGACGAGGTGAGAGAAGAAGGCTTCAGATGATCAAACTACTCCGAGCTAAAGGAGGAACTGCGAACCCATGGCAAAGAAGTTAAAAACCTTAAAAAAAGATTACATGAATGGCTAACTAGAATAACCAATGCAGAGAAGTCCTTAAAGGACCTCATGGAGCTGAAAACCATGGCACGAGAACTACGTGATGAATGCACAAGCCTCAGTAGCTGATTCGATCAACTGGAAGAAAGGGTATCTGATGGAAGATCAAATGAATGAAATGAAGCAAGAAGAGAAGTTTAGAGAAGAAAGAATAAAAAGAAATGAACAAAGCCTCCAAGAAATATGGGACTATGTGAAAAGACTAAATCTACATCTCATTGGTATACCTAAAAGTGACAGGGAGAACGGTACCAAGTTGGAAAACACTCTGCAGGATATTATCCAGGAGAAATTCCACAATCTAGCAAGGCAGGCCAACATTCAAATTCAGGAAGTACAGAGAAAACCACAAAGATATTCCTCGAGAAGAGCAACTCCAAGACACATAACTGTCAGATTCACCAAAGTTGAAATGAAGGAAAAAATATTAAGGGCAGCCAGAGAGAAAGGTCGGGTTACCCACAAAGGGAAGCCCATCAGACTAACAGCGGATCTCTCGGCAGACACCCTACAAGCCAGAAGAGAGTGGGGGCCAATATTCAACATTCTTAATTAAAGAAAAGAATTTTCAACCCAGAAATTCATATCCAGCCAAACTAAGCTTCAAAAGTGAAGCAGAAATAAAGTACTTTACAGACAAGCAAATACTGACAGATTTTGTCACCACCAGGCCTGCCCTAAAAGAGCTCATGAAGGAAGCACTAAACATGGAAAGGAACAACCGATACCAGCCACTGCCAAAACATACCAAATTGTAACGACCATTGAGGCTAGGAAGAAACTGCATCAAATAACGAGCAAAATAACCAGCTAACATCATAATGACAGGATCAGATTCACACATAACAATATTAACCTTAAATGTAAATGGGCTAAATGCTTCAATTAAAAGACAGAGATTGGCAAATTGGATAAAGAGTCCAGATCCATCAGTGTGCTGTATTCAGGAAACCCATCTCATGTGCAGAGACACAAATAGGCTCAAAATAAAGGGATGGAGGAAGATCTACCAAGCAAATGGAAAACAAAAAATGGCAGAGGTTGCAATCCTAGTCTTTGATAAAACAGACTTTAAACCAACAAAGATCAAAAGAGACAAAGAAGGCCATTACATAATGGTAAAGGGATCAATTCAACAAGAAGAGCTAAATATCCTAAATAGATATGCACCGAATACAGAAGGACCCAGATTCATAAAGCAAGTCCTTAGAGACCTAGAAAGAGACTTAGACTCTCACACAATAATAATGCAAGACTTTAACACCCCACTGTCAACATTAGACAGATCAACAAGATGGAAAGTTAACAAGGATATCCAGGAATTGAACTTAGCTCTGCACCAAGAGGACCTAACAGACATCTACAGAACTCTCTACCCCAAATCAACAAAATATACATTTTTCTCAGCACCACACCACACCTATTCCAAAATTGACCACATAATTGAAAGTAAAGCACTCCTTAGCAAATGTAAAAGAACAGAAATTATAACAAACTGTCTCTCAGACCACAGTGCAATCAAACTAGAACTCAGGATTAAGAAACTCACTCAAAACTTCTCAACTACATGGAAACTGAACAACCTGTTTCTGAATTACTACTGGGTACATAACGAAATGAAAGCAGAAATAAAGATGTTCTTTGAATCCAATGAGAACAAAGACACAACATACCAGAATCTCTGGGACACATCCAAAGCAGTGTGTAGAGGGAAATTTATAGCACGAAATGTCCACAAGAGAAAGCAGGAAAGATCTAAAATAGACACCCTAACATCACAATTGAAGCAACTAGAGAAGCAGGAGCAAACACATTCAAAAGCTAGCAGAAGGCAAGAAATAAGTAAGATAAGAGCAGAACTGAAGGAAATAGAGACACAAAAAACCCTTCAAAAAATCAATGAATCCAGGAACTGGTTTTCTGAAAAGCTCAACAAAATTGATAGACAGATAGCAAGACTAATAAAGAAGAAAAGAGAGAAGAATCAAATAGATGCAATAAAAAATGATAAAAGGGATATCACCACCAATCCCACAGAAATACAAACTACCATCAGAGATTGCTATAAACGGCTCTACACAAATAAAGTAGAAAATCTAGAAGAAATGGATAAATTCCCAAAAAAAGTCAAGGACCAGACAGATTCACAGCCGAATTCTACCAGAGGAAAAAGGAGGAGCTGGTACCATTCCTTCTGAAACTATTCCAATCAATAGGAAAAGAGGGAATCCTCCCTAACCCATTTTATGAGGCCAGCATTATCCTGATACCAAAGCCGGGCAGAGACACAACAACAACAAAAAAGAGAATTTTAGACCAAGATCTCTGATGAACATCAATGCAAAAATCCTCACTAAATTCTTGCAAACTCAACCCAGCAGCACATCAAAAAGCTTATCCACCGTGATCAAGTGAGCTTCATCCCTGGGATGCAAGGCTGGTTCAACATATGAAAATCAATAAACATAATCCAGCACATAAACAGAACCAACGACAAAAATCACATGACTATCTCAATAGATGCAGAAAAGGCCTTTGACAAAATTCAATGATGCTTCATGCTGAAAACATTCAATAAATTGGGTACTGATGGGACATATCTCAAAATATTAAGAGCTATCTATGACAAACCCACAGTCAATATCATACTGAATGGGCAAAAACTGGAAGCATTCCCTTTGAAAACTGGCACAAGACAGGGATGCCCCCTCTCACCATTCCTATTCAACATAGTGTTGGAAGTTGTGGCCAGGGCAACCAGGCAGGAGAAGGAAATAAAGGGTATTCAATTAGGAAAAGAGGAAGTCAAATTGTCCCTGTTTGCAGGTGACATGGTTGTATATCTAGAAAACCCCATCATCTCAGCTCAAAATCTCCTTAAGCTGATAAGCAACTTCAGCAAAGTCTCAGGATATAAAATCAATGTACAAAAATCAGAAGCATTCTTATACACCAATAACAGACAAACAGAGAGCCAAATCATGAGTGAACTCCCATTCACAATTGCTTCAAAGAGAATAAAATACCTAGGAATCCAACTTACAAGGGACGTGAAGGACCTCTTCAAGGAGAACTACAAACCACTGCTCAGTGAAATAAAAGAGGATACAAAGAAATGGAAGAACATTCCATGCTCATGGATAGGAAAAGTCAATATCGTGAAAATGGCCATACTGCCCAAGGTAATTTATCGATTCAATGCCATCCCCATCAAGCTACCAATGACTTTCTTCACAGAATTGGAAAAAACTACTTTAAAGTTCATATGGAACCAAAAAAGAGCCCGCATTGCCAAGTCAATCCTAAGCCAAAAGAACAAAGCTGGAGGCATCACGCTACCTGACTTCAAACTATACTACAAGGCTACAGTAACCAAAACAGCATGGTACTGGTACCAAAACAGCATGGTACTGGTACCTAAACAGAGATATAGACCAGTGGAACAGAAGAGAGCCCTCAGAAATAATGCCACATATCTACAACTATCTGACCTTTGAGAAACCTGAAAAATGTGACAAAAACAAGCAATGGGGAGAGGATTCCCTATTTAATAAATTGTGCTGGGAAAACTGGCTAGCCATATGTAGAAAATGGAAACTGGGTCCCTTCCTTACACATTATACAAAAATTAATTCACAATGGATTAAAGACTTACATGTTAGACCTAAAACCACAAAAATCCTAGAAGAAAACCTAGGCAATACCATTCAGGACATAGGCATGGGCAAGGAATTCATGTCTAAAATACAAAAAGCAATGGCAACAAAAGCCAAAATTGACAAATGGGATCTAATTAAACTAAAGAGCTTCTGCACAACAAAATAAACTACCATCAGAGTGAACAGGCAACCTACAGAATGGGAGAAAAATTTTGCAATTTACTCTTCCGACAAAGGGCTAATATCCAGAATCTACAATGAACTCAAACAAGTTTACAAGAAAAAAACAAACAACCCCATCAACAAGTGCGCAAAGGATATGAGCAGACACTTCTCAAAAGAAGACATTTATGCAGCCAACAGACACATGAAAAAATACTCATCATCACTGGCCATCAGAGAAATGCAAATCAAAACCACAGTGAGATACCATCTCACACCAGTTAGAATGGCAATCATTAAAAAATCAGGAAACAACAGGTGCTGGAGAGGATGGAGTCCCACTGTTGGTGGGACTGTAAACTAGTTCAACCATTGTGGAAGTCAGTGTGGTGATTCCTCAGGGATGTAGAACTAGAAATATCATTTGACCCAGCCATCCCATTGCTGGGTATATACCCAAAGGATTATGAATCATGCTGTTATAAAGACACACACACACGTATGTTTATAGCGGTGCTACTCACAATAGCAAAGACTTGGAACCAACCCAAATGTCCAACAATGATAGACTGGATTAAGAAAATGTGGCACATATACACCATGGAATACTATGCAGCCATAAAAAATGATGAGTTCATGTCCTTTGTAGGGACATGGATGATGCTGGAAACCACCATTCTCAGCAAACAGTCACAAGGACAAAAAACCGAACTCCCCATGTTCTCACTCATAGGTGGGAAGAATTGAACAATGAGAACACATGGACACAGGAAGGGGAACATCACACACTGGGGCCTGTTGTGGGGTGGGGTAGAGGGGAGGGATAGCATTAGGAGATATACCTAATGTTAAATGACAAGTTAATGGGTGCAGCACACCAACATGGCAGATGTATACATATGTAACTAACCTGCATGCTGTGCACATGTACCCAAAAACTTAAAGTATAATAAAAAGATTAAAAAAAAGAAAAATGAGACAAGACATACCACACTGAAGTAAGCTCCTGTTAAGGTGTCAGAATTCCGTTTTATACAGATAACCTGTCATGTGGAAAACATTTAACCACAATGCTGCAAATATATGGGGTTCTTGCTCTGACTATAAGTTACAAGAGATTTCTCTTAGGTGTTATTTATAATGAATAATAGTTCATACAAATTATGATTTATTAAAGCATAACATCCCCTTTAAGATAAATGTACACATTCTTAATTAAAATAACCTGTTAGGGCATTGGCTTCTGGAAAGTATCGTATAATGTTTTCATTAATTTTGAATGTCTGTAAATATTTTTAAAAATATTTTGAATTTTATGGCATCTCCATTTTGAGATGTACTTGTATAGGTACGGCATGTCTGTAAAGTCTAGGAAATATATTCAGGATAATTATCTGTGTAAAAACTTTAAATAGGCATATATAAAGGTAAAATATTCTTTAACAAAATAGTCAATTTGAAAGTAATGATGCGTTTTAATTTTTATTTTTCATTCAGGTATTTATTTTCCTTTATTTTTAGATTCAGGGGTACATGTGCAGGTTTGTTACATGGCTGTATTTCATAATGATGAGTTTTAGGCTTCTAGTGTATGCAGCACCCAAATAGTAAACACTATACTCAATAGATAATTTATCAATCTTCACCCTCCTCTCACCCTCTCCTTTTTTGGAGTCTCCAGTGTCTATTCTTTCTATCTTTGTGCCCATGTTTATCCATTGCTTAGCTCCCAATTATAAATGAGAACACATGGCATTATTTTATGAGGTAAATTTTTGGTCTTGATGATGACATTGATGAAAGTACCAATCACTTCATGGAGTTATTTGGGTAGGAGTAAATAAAAATTATGACGTATTTCACTTGAACCTGGAAATTTAAAAAAAGAAAAGCATTATCTGCATCAAGTAGAAGAAAATATTCACTCTCTGGTGGTGTATTTGAAAGGGACATGGTCCTATTAAAAACTGGACTTTCTGATGGGATTGAATAGATCTTCAAAGTGAGGTAAGGAACATATTCCTGTGAAATGCACCACTGTTCTGAATTTTCATTAAGAAGATAAATTCCCCTTATGACCTGATATTTCTAAAAAAGAATTCAGGCCCCATGAACTGGTTGGTAATTCCAGAAGAATAAATTTAAATTTTCACTGGGTCTACTACACTGGGCTTCTGAGGTGTCACTGAAAACAATGATCAATCTGAAAACAATGATCAATTTATCATAATACCTGGGTTTGCATATTCTAGAATTTTATATAAATGAAATCATATGGAATTCACTTTTTTTCTTTAGCTTCACTCCACTCCCTACAGAAAACCAAAACCAAATATACAGTGCCAAGATTATCACCAGCAATATCCCAGAACTCAAATAAAGATGAGACAGTTCCTGGGGACACAAAGAATTGAGAATACTCTATGCAAATCTTAGGAGAATTGGACTTTTATATCCATTACAGCCTTTCTTCAATCTCCTAGGCACCAAGCATGAATACAATTTTCCCCAAACTCATGGTCAATACACTGAAAAAAGTGAGATCAAAGTGGACACAAACTTTCCCAACATTTTGGATTTCCTAAAAAAAAAAAAAAAAAAAAAGACCTGCTCCTATTCAAACCATGGGAAGCAGCACGAGGGCATGAAGGAAGATAAAATTCTGATGACAGCCAGAGACAAAGCAGGGGGTGATGTTGGAGAAAGACTAATATTCCCAGACTAGGAAACTCTGCCCTGTATCTTGGCTATTTTGGGAGATGCCCCACCTGAGACAGGCAACACTTCAAAGTTTGCTAGAGCTGAAGCAAATCCGAGCTTTAAGGTGCCATCTTGGGCAAAAAAGGTGGCACCAACCAAGTGGAAGAAAAATACATTCAACAGGTTTATTACAAATAACTTTTAAGCAAACATACCAAAAAACAAAATAGGACAAGCAGAAGATTGGAATAAATAATTTTCCAATGCAAAGGCATAGATGTATATTCAAAACAAACAACAGCCAACAGAGAATCATGACCTCCCCAAATGGATAAAGCAAGAAACCAGTGACTGACCCTAATGAGATGACAATTTGTGAGCTCTAAGAATTCAAAAATAGCCATTTTAAGAAAACTCAGTGATTTTTAAGATAATGCAGAAAAGGAGAGAAGATTCAAGTAAACAAAATCAGAAATAATAAGGGGTATATTACAACTGACACAACAGAAATACAAACAACCATCAGAGAATACTATAAACAACTTTATGCACATAAACCAGAAAATCTAAAATAAATGAATAAATTCCTGGATACATACACTCTCCCAAGACTGAACCAGGAAGAAAATGAATCCCTGAATAGACCAATAATGGTTCTGAAATTGTCAGTAATAAATACCCTGCCAACCAAATAAAGCCAAGGACTAGACGGATTCACAGCTGAATTCCACTGGAGATACAAAGAAGAGCTAGTAAATAGTTTCTACTGAAACTATTTCAAAAAATTGAAAATGAGGTACTCCTCCCTAACTCATTCTATGAGGCCAACGTTATCCTGATACTAAAACCTAGCAGAGATACAATAAAAGAAAATTTCAGGCCAATATCCTTTATTAACATCAATGCAAAAATTATCAAAAAAAAATACGGGCAAACCTAATTCAGCAGCACATCAAAAAATTTATCTACCATGATCAAGTAGGCTTCATCCCTGGGATGCAAGATTGGTTCAATATCCACAAATCAACACATATGATTCATCACATAAACAGAACTAAAGACAAAAACCACATGATTATCTCAATAGATGCAGAAAAGGCCTTTGATAAAATTCAACACCCCTTTAGGTTAAAAGCTTTTAATAAACTAGGTATTGAAGGAATATAACTCTAAATAATAATATCTATAGAAAACAAACCCACAGCCAATATCATACTGAATGGACAAAAGCTGGAAGCATTCTCCTTGAAAACTGGCACAAGACAAAGTTGCCCTCTCTTACCACTTCTATTCAACATAGTAGTAAAGTTTCTGGCCAGGGAAATGAGGTAAGAGAAAGAAATAAAGGGTATCCAAGTAGGAAGAGAGGAAGTCAAACAATCTTTGTTTGCAGATGACATAATCCTATATTTAGAAACCCCACTGTCTCAGCCCAAAAGCTTCTTAAGCTGATAAGCAACATCAGCAGAGTCTCAGGATTCAAAATCAATATGCAAAAATCACTAGCATTTCTATGCATCAACAACAGGCAAACTAAGAGCCAAATGAAGATAAAGTCCCATTCACAATTGCCACAATAAGAATAAAATACCTAGAAATACTGCTATCAAGGGAAGTGAAGGACCTCTTCAAGGAGAACTACAAACCACTGCTGAATGGAATCAGGGATGACAAAAACAAATAGAACAGCATTTCATATTCATGGATAAAAGTATGCAATATTGTTACAATGGCCATACTACCCATTTACAGATTCAGTGCTATTCCCATTAAACTTCCATTGACATTCTTCGCAGAATTAGCAAAACCTATTTTAAATTTTGTGTTGGAAAAAAAGAGCCTAAATTGCCAAGGCAATTCTAAACAAAAAGAACAAAGCTGGAGGCATCGCTTTGTTGATACCTGATTTCAAACTATACTAAACAGCTACAGTAACCAAAACAGCATGGCACTGGTACAAGAACAAAGAAATAGACCACTGGACCAGAGTAGAGAACTGAGATTTAAGTCTGCATACCTATAAACATCTGATCTTCAACAAATCTGATAAAAACAAGCAATGAGGAAAGGATACCCTATTTAATAAATGGTGCTGGGAGAACTGTATAGCCATATGCAGAAAATTGAAACAGGACCCGTTACTTAAAACTTATACAAGAACTGGCTGGGCACGGTGGCTCACACCTGTAATCCCAACAGTTTGGGAGGCTGAGGGGGGTGGATCACAAGGTCAGGAGATCGAGATCATCCTGGCTATCATGGTGAAACCCCACCTCGACTAAAAATACAAAAAATTAGCTGGGCGTGGTGGCGGGTGCCTGTAGTCCCAGCTACTTGGGAGGCTGAGGAAGGAGAATGGCATGAACCCAAGAGGTGGAGCTTGCAGTGAGCCGAGATCATGCCACTGCACTCCAGCCTGGGCGACAGAGTGAGACTCCGTCTCACAAAACAAAACAAAACAAAACAAAACAGAAAAAACTTATACAAGAACTGCCTCAAGATGGATTAAAGATTTAATTATAAAACCCAGAACTATAAAAACCCCAGAAGAAAACCGAGGCAATACCATTCAGGACATAGGCATGGGCAAAGATATCATGAAAAAGACATCTAAAGTAATTTCATCAAAAGCAAACTTTGACAAATGGGATATGATTAAACTAAAGAGCTTCTGCACAGCAAAAGAAACTATGAACAGAGTAAGCAGACCTACAGAATAGGAGAAAATTTCTGCAATCTATGCATCTGACAAATGTCTAATATATGGCATCTATAAGAAACTTAAATTTACAATAAATAAAACAACCACATTAAAAAGTGCACAAAGGACACGAACAGATATGTCTCAAAAAAAATTCCCGTGGCCAACAAACATATAAAACAAAGCTCAACATCACTGATTGTTACCATGGAATATTATGCAGCCATAGAAAAAAATGAGTTTATGTGCTTTGCAGGAACATGAATAGAGCTTGAGGCCATTATCCTTAGGAAACTAAGCAGAAACAGAAAACCAAATATCGCATGTTCTCACTTATAAGTGAGAGCTGGATGTTGAGAACACATGAACACAGGGGGAAAAAATACACACTGGGACCTGTCCGAGGCTGGAGAGTGTGGGGAGGGGAGTATCAAGAAAAATAGCTGATGGATGCTGGATTTAATACTTGGGTGATGGGATGATCTGTGCAGCAAACCACCATGGCATATGTTTACTATGCAACAAACCTTCACATCCTGCACATATACCCTTGAATTTAAGATTAAAAGTAGGATAAATAAATACATAAAATGCATAAACTGGCTGAAAGGATATAGTAAAGACTCAACTGTATGCTGCCTAAAGAATCCCAACTTGCCTATAAAGACATACATAGACTGAAAATAAAGGAATCAAGAAAGATATTTCATGCAAATGGAAACCAAAAAAGAGCAGGAGGAGCTTTACTTGCATAAGATAAAATATACTAAAAGTCAAAGGCTGTGAAAAGTGATAAAAGGTCATTATATAATAATAAAAAGGGAAATTTAGCAAGCAGATATAACAATACTACTTGGCCTTGCACTCAACACCAGAGTACCCAGGTATGTAGAGCAAACGTTAATATATCTAAAGGAAGAGCTAGATTGTAGTACAGCAATGGTAGATGTCTTCAACAGCTCATTCTCAGTAATGGACAGATAATCTAGACAGAAAATTAAAAAAAAAAAAAACACAGTTAAACTATATTCTAGACAAAAAAAAAAAAAACCTTGCTGAGATTTACAGAATATTTCACCTAAATGCTGCAGAATACATATTCCTATCAGCACATGGAGCATCCTCCAGAGTAAACCTTATGTTAGGACACAACACATGTTGAACAAATATGAAAAAGTAGAAATTATATTATATATATTTTCTGACCACAATGGAATCAAATTAGAAATAAATAAACTTTGGAAACTACACAAACATATAGAAATCAAACAACATGTTCCTGAAGGTCAACGAGTCAAAGAAAAAAATAACAAAAAAATTTAAAAATTCATTGAAACAAATAAAAATGCAAATAAAACATACAGATATCTACGGGGTACAACAAAAACAGTACTAAGAGAAAAGTTTAGAGCAATAAACACCAACACCAAAAATGTAGAAATACTTCAAATAAACAACTTAATGATGCACCTCAAGAAACAAGCAGAGTAAGAACAAACCTACAATTAATAGAAAGAAAATAATAATAAATATTGGGCATAAATAAATAAAATTTAGGAAAAAAGTACAAAACGTTGACAAAATGAAGAGTTTGTTTCTTAAAAACATAAAATTGACCAAACCTTAACTGGGCTAAGAGAAAAAGAGAGAAGATCCATATAAATAAAATCAGAAATAAAAAAGGAGACATACAATAGAGACCACAAAAATACATCAAGATTATCACAGACTATTATTAAAAACTACACTCCAACAAATTAGAAAACTAGAAGAAATATATAAACTCCTGGATACATACAATCTACCAAAATTACATCATGAAGAAATAGAAAACCTCAACAAACCAACAATAAGTAACAATATCAAAGTTGTAATTATAAGGTTCCCATCAAAGGAAATGCCAGGGCATAATTGCTTTACTGCTGAATTCTACCAAATGTTTAAAGAAGAATTACCACCAATTCTTCTGAAACTTTTCCAAAAAATTGAATTTTGAATACTTTCAAACTTTTTCTCAGGCCACCATTATCCAGATACCAAAACTAGGCATAGATACAGCAACAACAAATAAAACAAAAGTACAGGTCATTATCTATCACTGATGAATATAGATGTAAATATCCTAATTAAAATACTACCAAACCAAGTTAAGCACCACATTAAAAGGATGATTCACTATGATCAAGTGGTATTCATCCCAATAATGTAAGGATGGTTCAACATATGCAAATCAATAAATGCCACACAATAAGAGAACCAAACCAAAAACATAATTCTAATAAATGCTAAAAGTGCATTTGAAAAAATTCACCATCCCCTTATGATATAAAATCTTCAACAAACTGAGAATATGAGAATCATACCTCAAAATGATAAAGGCCATATATGACAAAATGACAGCTAAAGTAATAGTTACTGAGGAATAATTGAAAACTTTTTCTCTGAGAATAGAAGCAAGTCAAGAATATCTGCTTTTTCCACTTTTACTTAATGTATACTGGAATTCCTGGTCAGAGCAATAAGATAAGAGAAAAAAATAAACAGGGCATTTATACTGGAAACAAATCAAATTATCTTTTTGTAAAGACAACATGGTCTTACTTTATAAAGCCCTAAAGATGCCATCAAAAACCTCTTACTACTAATAAACAAATAGTAGATTGATTTATAATCTTTTGGGTACATATGCAGTAATGGGATTGCTGGGTCAAATGGTATTTCTGGTTCTATATCCTTGAGGAATCACTCCACTGTTTTCCACAATGGGTAAACTAATTTAAACTCCCATCAACAGTGTAAAAGTGTTCCTATTTCTCCACATCCTCTCCAGCATTTGTTGTTTCCTGACTTTTTAATGATCACCATTCTAACTGACGTGAGATGGTATCTCATTGTGGTTTTGATTTGCATTTCTCTAGTAACCAGTGATGATGTGTTTTTTTTCATGAATTTGTTGGCCTCATAAATATCTTCTTTTGAGAAGTGTCTGTTCCTATCCTTCTCCCATTTTTTTGATGGGGATGTTTGGTTTTTTTTTCTTGTAAATTTGTTTAAGTTCCTTGTAGATTCTGGTCCTTTGTCAGATGGATAGGTTGCAAAAATTTTCTCCCATTGTATAGGTTGTCTGTTCACTCTGATGATTGTTTGTTTTCTGTGCAGAAGCTCTTTAGTTGAATTAGATTCCATTTGTCAATTTTGGCTTTTGTTGTATTTGCTTTTGGTGTTTTAGTCATGAAGTCTTCGCTCATGCTTATGTCCTGAATGGTATTGCCTAGGTTTTCTTCTAGGGTTTTTATGGTTTCAGGTTTTATGCTTAAGTCTTTAATCCATCTTAAGTTAATTTTTGTATAACGTGCAAGGAAGGGGTACAGTTTTAGTTTTCTGCATATGGCTAGCCAGTTTTCCCATCATCATTTATTAAATAGGGAATCATTTACCACATTGTGGTGAGTTCTGCCTAGCCTGAACTTCCCAGCAGCTTCCTTAACACTGAGAGGGGAAAACCACATACTGAAGCCTCAGTTATAGTGGATGTCCCTCCCCACACCAAGCTCAATCATCCCAGTTCAACTTCAGACTGCTGTGGCTTGCAGTGAGAATTTCAAGCCAGTTGTTCTTAGCTTGCTTGGTTCCATGGGAGTGGGACCCTCTGAGCGAGACCACTTGGCTCCCTGGCTTCAGCCTCCTTTCCAGGGGACTGAACAGTTCTGTCTCACTGGGGTTCCAGGGGCCACTGGGGAAGGGGGGAGGGGGAAACTCCTGCAGCTAGCTCAGTGTCTGCCCAAACAGCCACCAAGTTTTGTGCTTGGGTGGAAACCCAGGGCCCTGGTGGTTTAGGCACACAAGGGAATCTCCTGGTCTGCGAGTTGCAAAAACCATGGGAGAAACACAGTATCTGGGCCTGATAGCTTGGTCCCTCATGGCTTCCCTTAGCTAGGGGAGGGAGGTCCTTGGCCCCTTGCACTTCCGGGGTGAGTCAATGCCCCACCCTGCTTCTGCTTGCCCACTGTGGGCTGAACCCACTGTCTCACCAGTCCCAATGAGATGAATCAGGTACCTCAGTTGGAAAGGCAGAAATCACCTGCCTTCTGCATTGGTCTCGCTAGGAGCTGCAGACTGGAGCTGCTCCTATTTGGCCATCTTCGCTCTGAGTTTTTCTAACTATGCCCTCTGTAGAAGCCTAAAAATAATGACTAACCCAATAGTAGACCAGGTTGTGATCTTAAATACCAATTCTTACCATAAAGAACAAAGTATTTTTGGATAAATAACTAAATTCAGGATGGTGTATATAACATATAAGATAAGCCTGGGACGTCTTTTCAAACGTGTAATTAAAAAACTATAAAAGACTATAACAGAAATCGAGAGCCAACTTGGAGAAACACCCAGTCTCCAAAGCTGTCTGAGGCTGGGCCAATTTATTAGCATTTCTCACCCTCAGTGTAAATACCTTCTGAAGCAGTGTTTCTCAAAATGGGGTTAATGAGAATCACTAGGTGTGCTAGTTGAAAACAGATTATCACATTCCATCCTAAACCTCAAGATCAGAAACTCCACAGGTGAGACCTTGGCATAACTATCTTTATTAAGTGCTGCTGGATGAGCTAGGTAATCTGCAAAGTTTAGGAAACATTGCCTTAGAAAAATCTGGCTGCTGCTTGAGTTCAAGAGCATGAAATGAACCAAGATGTTTTTTTTTTTTAAATAAACATGATTTCTTTGAGCAGTTTTACATTTACAGAGAAGCTGAGTAGATAATAAAGATTTCCCAAATATTTCACACCCATTTTTCTATTTTCCCTTATTTTTAGCTTCTTATATAAGTATGGTGTATTTGTTACAATTAGTGAACTGATATCAATTTCTTGTTACTAATTAAGTGTATAGTTTATTCACATTTCCTCAGTTTTTGACCGAATGTTCCTTAGCTTCAGGAACACATCTTAGATACCACATTGCATTTAGAAGTCACATCTCCTTAGGCTGTTGTTGGCTGTGACACCTTTCCAGAGTTTCCTTGTTTATGATGACCTTGAAAGTTTTGTGGAGGAGGCAGAGCAAGATGGCCAAATAGAACACTCCAGTGATTCTTCCCCTGACAGGAACACAAAATTGAATATTCACTCAAGAAAGTAGCTACATAAGACCTAAAAATCAGGTGATTGGTCACAGTAATGGTTTTAGCATTATATCAAGGAAAGAGGCACTGAATAGGGTAGAAAAGACAGTGTTGAATTGGTAATACCACTCCTCTCCCATCTTCCAGCAATACAGTGTAGCACAGAGAAGGAATATGTTTATAGGAGGGAGAGTAAGGTTACTGTGGGACTTAACATTGGCACTTAGTGCTGCCCTGTCATATTGAAAAACAAAACAGGGCAGGATTAAGCTGGTGTCAAGGGATGGAGCTTTTAAATCAGCCCTAACCGGAAGTGAATTGTCCATCCTAGCATTCAGAACCAAAATTCCAGCTAGCTCCTCCAACATGGCCTAAAGCACTCTGGGGTCCTAAATAAACATAGACTGCCTAAAAAAAGGCAGTCTAGGCCACAAAAACTGCCATTTCTGGCCAAATATTATTGCTGTGCTGGGTTCAGATCCAGTGGACCTAGGTGCATATGGTCCAGTGAGCCACCAGCTGGGGCAGCCAATGGAGTGCTTGCACCACCCCTTCCCAAACTCCAGGAAGAGTAGCTCACAGATCTGGGAGGAGAGGAAATAATTAAGAGAATTTTATCTTGCAACTTGGATGTCAGCTAAGCCACAGTAGAATGTAGCACAAAGCAGAGTCCTAAGGTGCCCTCTCCAGGCCATAGCTTCCAGATGACATTTCTAGATCCACCTTGGGCAAGAAGAGAACCCATTGCCCTGAAGGGAAAGATTCAGTCCTGGTAAAATTCAACTTCTGATGATTAAAGAGCCTTTGGGCTTTGAATAAATATCAGCAGTAGCCAAGCAGTAGTTACCATGGGCCTTGAGCTAGACCCAGTATTGTGCTGGCTTCAGCTGGGAGCCAGCACAGTCCCAGCTTTGTAGCCATAGGGAAAGACTTCTTCTGCTTGAGAAAACAAGAGGGAAGAGTAAAAAGAAATTTGTCTTGCAACTTGGGTACCAGCTTAGCCACAGTAAAACAAAGCACCAAGCAGACTCCTAAAGTCTCCATTTCCAGGCTTTACCCCCTAGCCCATTCTGGTTCAGAAGGGAACCCACTACCCTGAAAGGAGAGACTCAATCCTAGCAAGATTTGTCACCTGCTGACTAAAGAGCCATTGGGCCCTGAATAAGCATCAGCAGTAGCCAGGAGATAGTCACCATAGGTCTTAAGTGAGACATAGTACTGTGCTATTTTCAGGTGGGACCCAGCACAGTCTTAGTAGTGGTATCCACGGAAATGTGTCACCCTCCCCCAGCTCCAGGCAACTCATCTAGGAGAGAGAGACTCCATTTGCTTGAGGGAATATTAGGGGAAGAAAACAAGAAACTCTGCCTGATAATCCAACGAGTTTTCCTGGATCTTACCCAAGACCACTGAGGTAGTATCTCTACAAGACTAGAGGAAACACAGCATTACTGGGCTTGGAGTGCCCCTAATGCACATATGGCTACAGTGACTAAAGGCTTACATCATAACACTCAACTTTTATTGAATACTTGGAAAGTCTTCTCAAGAAGGACAGGAAAAAACAAGCCCAGATGACAAGTATTAGAATAAATTCCTAACTCTTCAATGCCCAGGCATTGATATACATCCACTAGCATGAAGACCAACAAAGAAAACAGGATCTCATGAAACAAACTAAATAAGGCACCAATGACCAGGTTTGGAATGACAGAGATATGTGATATTGAAGAAAGAGAATTAAAGATGGATGTTTTGAGAAAGCTCAATGAAATTCAAGATAATGGAGAAATAATTCAGAATATTATCAGGTAAATTAAACAAATAGATAGAAATTATAAAAAATAAGCAAGCAAAAAACCTCTATAGCTGAAAAATTCAACTAACAAACAGATAAATGCATCAGAGTCTCTCAATAGCAGAATTGATCAAGCAGAAGAAAGAAATAGTGATGTTGAAGACAGGGTATTTAAACATACATGGTCAGAGTACTCAAAAGAAATAAGAATAAAAAATAATGAAGCATGCCTATAGGATCTGCAAAATAGCCTCAAACATGCAAATCTAAGGGTTATTGGCCTTAAAAAGAAGGTAGAGAGAGATCTGGATAGAAAGTTTATTCTAACAGATAACACAGAACTTTTCAAATTTAGAAGAATATATCAATGTTAAAGTACAAGAAGATTATAGAACACTGAGCAAATTTAAACAAAATAAGATTACTCTAGGACTTTATTAATCAAACTCCCAAAGATCAAGAATAAAAAAGGAACCTAAAAGCAGCAAGAAAATAGAAATAACATATAAAGGAGTTCCAACACATCTGGCAGCAGATATCTCAGTTGAAATCTTATAGTCTGGAAGGGAGTCACATGACATTTTGAAAGTGCTGAAGAAAAAAAAAAAACATCATAGATTAGTATATCCAGAGAAAATATCCTTCAAACATGAAAAAAAAAAATAAAGACTTTTCCAGACAAACAAAAGCTGAGAAATTTCATCAATACCAGACCTACAAGAAATGCTAAAGGGGGTTTTTCCAGCTGAAATAAAACAATGTTAATAAGCAATAATAAATTATCTGAAAGTAAAAAAGTCACTGGTAACAGTAAGTACACAAAAACAGAATATTATCACACTTTAATTTTGGTGTGAAAACTACTAGTATCTTGAGTAGGAAGACAAAGACAAACCTATAGAACAGAATAACTACAACAACATTTTAAGACACAGTATAATAAAAGATATATAGAGAAAGAAAAAATTAAAAATGGAGGGATGAAGTTAAAGTGCAGAGTTTGTATCAGTTTTCTCTTTGCTGGTTTGTTAATTTTTTGTTTCTTATTGTGATCAGAGTTAAGTTGTCATCAGTGTAAAATAATGAGTTACAAGATGTTATTTCGAAGTCTTAGGTAACCTCAAATCAAAAAACCTACAACAGATACAAAAAATATATAAAACAAGAAATTAAAATACACCACCAGAGAAAAGCAACTTCACAAATAGGAAGACAGGAAAGAAAGAAGGAAGAGAAGACAACAAAACAACAAGAAAACAAATAACAAAATGGCAGGAGTAAGTTGTTACTTATCAATAATTACATTGATTGTAAACGGAATAAATTCACCAAGCAAAGCATGTTGAGTGGCTGAATGGATAAGAAAAATGAGACACAAAAATCTGTTGCCTACAAGAAATACACTTCACCTATAAAGACACACATAGATTAAAAATAAAGAGACGGAAGATGACATTCCATGTAAATGGAAACTAAAAATGAGCAGAAGTGCCTATGCTTATATCAGACAAAATAAATTTTACCTGATAAAACTACAAAACGATCAAAAGAAGGTTATTATATAATGATAAAGAGATCAATTCAGCAAGAGAACGTAACAATCGTAAATGTATATGGACCCAACGCTGGAGCATTCATATATATAAATAAAATACTATTAGATTTATATATAAATCAAATACTATTAGAACTCAATAGAAAAAATCTAATAATCTGATTTCTAAATGAGCAAAAGATCTGAATAGGCATTTCTGAAAAGAAGACATGCAAATGGCAAACAGGTATAAGAAAAGGTGCTCAACATGATTGATCATCAGAAAAATGCAAATCAAAACTACAATGAGATACTATCTCACTCCAGTTAAAATGGCTTTTGTCCTAAAGACAGGCAATAATGAATGCTGGTGATGGTGTGGAGAAAGGAGAATACTTGTACACTGTTGGTGAGAATGTCGATTAGTACAGCCATTATGGAGAGCATTATGGAGATTCCTTTAAAAACTCAAAATGGAACTACCCTATGGTCCAGCAATTCCACTGCTAGGTATGTACTCAAAGAAAGTAAATTAGTATATTGAAGCGATAGCTGTATTACCTTGTGTATTGCACCATTATTCACAATATCCGAGATTTTGTATCAACCTAAATATCCATCAACAGAGGAATGGATTAAAGAAACATGGTACACATACACAATGGAGTACTATTCATCCATAAAAAGGAATCAGATTCTGTGATTGGCAATAACATGGATGAAACTGGGTAGACATTTTTAATTTAAGTAAATTCCAAATTATTAATTAATTAATTTTTTTAAATTGTGCTTTATATCATATTAAGTGATACAAGCCATGTACAGAAGGACCAGCTTTGCATGTTCTCACTCATTTGTGGGAGGAAGAATTAAAATAATTGAGCTAATAGAGACAGAGAGTAGAATGATGTTTACAAGAGGCTGGAAAGTGAAGTATGTGTATGTGGTGGAGGGGGTAGAAAATGGTGATGGTTAATGGGTACAAAAATATAGTTTGACTCTTCTCCCTTATTTATTTTTTATATCAGTATTGACTCATGGATATTTATTTTATATTTTGCGTTACAAGCCATTGCTACTTTATTTTGTTGCATAAATTACCCCAAGTTTGGCCAAAGGTAGCTCTTTTAGTTGGTTCCTCTGTCCCCTCGATATACAACCAATCAATGAGAGTCTTGTTGATGATGTTGTTGAGCATTTCCTTACTTTCTGACATTATAAGATTCTCCAGGCTGATCTTGAATATTGCCTGCCCTGGTACATGGAATCAGCCATTTCTTTTAAGGTTCCTTTTATTGGGGAATTGTATTAGAAAGCAAGATCTAAGTGCTGGTGTACTCATTACTACTGGAGTGTTGTTGCTTTTAGGACCATATAGCTGACAGAAAACAGAAAGTGATTGGTGCACACTAATTTGTGTATATGCAAAAATATTTAAATATTTTATTTGTAACCATCTGTAACCATATAATATATTGATCTAAACATGTGCTAATATTGATGTCTCAAAATTTATTCCATTACAACACAGAAAATTCTAGCCTCCTTCTTTGGCTTACCTATAATTTTTATGACAAGGGTGAGACACGTGGGTTCTGTTATTTGCCATTCATTTAATAAATTGTTCAATCCCAATATAAAAGTATAGTGGTATCAGAATTGATAACCCATTCCTTCTGTGGGAAAAGATTTTGTCAACTACAATGTAATTTTTATGTGTAGCTTTTTTACCCTTAATCTTATAGTCTTCACTTATTTCCAAAGTTGCTTAGGTCTGCACATTTTTATCCTCCACCTCTTTCGATTTTATATATATAAATATATTTATATATATGAGTTAATGTTTCTCATCACAGAATGCATTTCTTACTGGGATCCTCCAAATAACTTGATGATTACTTAAAATTTGCATGCATTAACAAATATCCTTTGTGATATAAAGTTCTATGGATTTTGACAGATGTATAAAGACATAATAATATCCACCATTACAATATCATACAGAATAGTTGTAACATCCCAAAATGTTTATTTTGCCTCATCTATTTAACCTATTATTCCTCCTCTTGAACCCCTGACAGCCACGATATTTTCTTTTTTTAGTTACTAGTTTTGCCTTTTCTAGAATGGCATATAATTTGAATCATGCAGCGTGTAGGCTTCCAGACAGTTTTTCTCACTTAGCAATATGAATTTAAGGCCTACACATTTTTTTCATGATTTCATAGCTCAAGATTTGTTTTTATCAAAAAAATTCAAATGTATAATTATAGCATATTTAGTTTATTTATTCACCTACTGGAAGACACTTTGGTTGTTTCCAGTTCTTGGTAACTAATAATAAAGTGGACATAAAACATTAACACATAGGTTTTTGCATAGACATAGTTTTCAAATAGATTAGTAAAAACTCAGGAGAATGCTGGATTGTATGGTAAGACTGTGATTAGATTTGTAAGAAACTGAAAAACTCACTTCCAAAGTAGCTGTACTATTTTGCATTTCCACCAGCAATGGATGAGTGTTCCTGTTTCTCTGCATTCTCACCAGCATTTGAGATTGTCAATTTTTGAAATTTTAGTAATTTTAATAGGTGTGTAGTGGTACTTGGTTGTTTGAAGTTACAATTACTTAAAGACAAGTAATATTGAACTTCATTTCTGCTTATTGGAAATCTGTATACATTTCTTGGTGAGGTGTCTATTTGGGTATTTTGCCAAGTTATTATTTGCATTGTGTATTTTCTTATTGTTGAGTTTTAAGAGTTATTTGTATATTTTGCATACAAGTCCTTTATCAGGTAAGTCTTTTATAAATATTTTCTCCTAGTCTGTGCCTTGTATTTTCATCCTGCTAACAATGACTTTCACAGGGCAGATGTTTTTAATTTCAGTAAAGTACAACTTATTAATATTTTTCTTTCTTGAAATGTACTTTAGTGTTGTATCTAAAACTCATCACCAAACCTATGGCCAATCATATTTTTGCTTGTTTGTATTCTGTAGTTTTATAATTTTGCATTTAACATTTAATTTTATGATTTATTTTAACTTAATTTGTGTGAATATTGTAATGTATCTGTTGAAATTCATTTTTTTGTAACATGAATGTCCAGTTCTTTCAACACCACTTGTTGAAAAAACTATCCTTTCTTTATTAAGTTTTCTTTTCTTTTCTATCATAGATCGGCTTAACACGCTTGTGTGAGTCTACATGTATATCTGAGCTCTGTATTCTGTTCCATGGATCTATGTATTTACTCTTTCACCAATACCACAGTTTGTTAATTACTTTAGTTTTATAGTAATTCTAGAAGTTGAGAAGCTTAAGTCTTCTAAATTAGGTTTCCTTTAGTATGTTGTTGACTGTCTAGGTCTTTGACGTTTCCATACAAATTTTAGAATAAGTCTGATAACATCTACAAAATACCTTGCTGAATTTTGATTGAAATTTTGCTCAATATAAAATAAAGTGGGAAAAGGTAGCAATTAGCGATATTGAATCTTTCAATATATAAACATGGCTCCATAAAAGAAGACATTTATGCAGCCAAAAGACACAGGAAAAAATGCTGATCATCACTGGCCATCAGAGAAATGCAAATCAAAACCACAATGAGATACCATCTCACACCAGTTAGAATGGCAATCATTAAAAAGTCAGGAAACAACAGGTGCTGGAGAGGATGTGGAGAAATAGCAACACTTTTACACTGTTGGTGGGACTGTAAACTAGTTCAACCATTGTGGAAGTCAGTGTGGTGATTCCTCAGGTATCTAGAACTAGAAATACCATTTGACCCAGCCATCCCATTACTGGGTATATACCCAAAGGATTATAAATCATGCTGCTATAAAGACACATGCATACGTATGTTTATTGTGGCACTATTCACAATAGCAAAGACTTGGAACCAAGCCAAATGTCCAACAATGATAGACTGGATTAAGAAAATGTGGCACATATACACCATGGAATACTATGCAGCCATAAAAAATGATGAGTTCATATCCTTTGTAGGGACATGGATGAAGATGGATGAAGCTGGAAGAAGCTGGAAACCATCATTCTCAGCAAACTATCACAAGGACAAAAAACCAAACACCCCATGTTCTCACTCATAGTTGGGAATTGAACAATGAGAACACATGGACACAGGAAGGGGAACATCACACACCGGGGCCTGTTGTGGGGTGGGTGTAGGGGGGAGGGATAGCATTAGGAGATATACCTAATGCTAAATGACGAGCTAATGAGTGCAGCACACCAACATGGCACATGTATACATATGTAACTAACATGCACGTTGTGCACATGTACCCTAAAACTTAAAGTATAAAAAAAAAAACAGTCAGGAAACAACAGATGTTGGAGAGGATGTGGAGAACTAGGAATGCTTTTACACTGTTGGTGGGAGTGTAAATTAGTTCAACCATTGTGGAAGACAGTTTGGCAATTCCTCAAGGATGTAGAACTAGAAATACCATTTGACCCAGCAATCCCATTACTGGATATATACCCAAAGGATTATAAATCATGCTACTATAAAGACACATGCACACGTATGTTTACTGTGGCACTATTCACAATAGCAAAGACTTGGAACCAACTCAAATGTCCAACAATGATAGACTGGATTAAGAAAATGTGGCACATATACACCGTGGAATACTATGCAGTCATAAAAAAGGATGAGTTCATGACCTTTGCAGGGACATGGATGAAGCTGTAAACCATCATTCTCAGCAAACTATCACAACGAGGGAAAACCAAACACCACGTGTTCTCACTCATAGGTGGGAATTGAACAATGAGATCACTTGGACACAGGGAGGGGAACATCACACAATGGGGCCCATTGTGGGGTTGGGGGCCTGGGGAGGGATAACATTAGGAGAAATACCTAATGTAAATGATGAGTTGATGGGTGGAGCAAACCGACATGGCACATGTATACCTATGTATCAAACCTGCACATTATGCACAGGTACCCCAGAACTTAAAGCATAATAATAAAAAAAAATCTGCCCTGCCAACCAATGGTGAACATGTATAATGGGTGAAAAATAAATTTTTATTTGGTGTTAATCAAAAAAATATTATTTTTGATTGATAAATCATAATTGTTTACATATTTGTGGTACAATGTGATGTTATATGTATACAATGTAGAATAACAAAATTAAGCTAATTAACATAATCACCTCACTTACCTATCCTTTTTGTTTTATGGTGAGGCATTTGAAATTTACTCTTCGTAATTTCAAAATACACAACCCATTATTTTTTACTATAGTCACTATGATATGCAATAGATCTCAAAACTTTTCCCCTTATCTCAATCTTTGTACCTTTGGCTCAAAAGCCCCCTATTATGTCACTCCCCACGCACTCTCTCAACACCCTCAATATCAATGACTAACAGATATGTAGTTTTATCTCATTGTCATTTTAGTTTACATTCCTCTGGTAATTAGTAATTCTGAGCATTTATTAATATGTCTGTTGGACATTTGCTTGTCTTTTATAAAAGATGTATTCAAGTCTTTTGTCTATGATTTAGTCAATTATTTTCTTGCTATTGAAAGTTTTTTATGCATTCTGGATATTAACTAATTGTTGGATGTATAGTTTGCAAATATGTTTTCTCATTCTCTGAGTTGTCTTTTAACTTTGTTCATTGTTTCCTTTGCTGTGCAGAAGCTTTGTATAGTGACATAATTCTATGTGTCTACTTTTGCTTTTGTTGTCTATGCTTTTGGGGTCATATAAAAAAGTTATTGCCTAGACCAATATCATGGGGATTTTCCCTATGTTTTCTCCTAGTAGTTTTTTGCCATTTCAAAACTTATATTTAAGTATTTACTCCATTTTGAGTTGGTTTTTGTATATGATGTGAGACAAGTTTCTAATTTTATACTTCTGCATGTGGACATCCAGTTTTTCCAACACAATTTATTGAAGAGACTATTTTCTCCATTATGTGATATTGGTAGCTTCATGAAAAACTGACTGTAAATATGTGTGTTTGTTCCTGGGCTCTCTCTTCTCTTCCTATGATCTACATGTTTGTTTTTAATGCCAATATCATACTTTTTTGATTACAACTGGTTTAAAATATGTCTTGAAATCAGGAAGTGTGGGAGGAGCCAAGATGGCCGAATAGGAACAGCTCCAGTCTACAACTCCCAGCACGAGCCATGCAGAAGACGGGTGATTTCTGCATTTCCATCTGAGGTACCGTGTTCATCTCACTAGGGAGTGCCAGACAGTGGGCGCAGGTCAGTGGGTGAGTGCACCATGCGCCAGCCTAAGCAGGGGTGACGCATTGCCTCCCTCGGGAGGGGTCAGGGAGTTCCCTTTCCAGGGGTGACAGAAGGCACCTGGAAAATCGGGCCACTCCCACCCGAATACTGTGCTTTTCTGACGGGCTTAGGAAACGGTGCCCCAGGAGAGTATAGCCCACACCTGGCTCAGAGGGTCTTACGCCCACGGAGTCTCGCTGATTGCTGGCACAGCAGTCTGAGATCAAACAGCAAGTCGGCAGCGAGGCTGGGGGAGGGGCGCCCGCCATTGCCCAGGCTCACTTAGGTAAATGAAGCAGCCTGGAAGCTTGAACTGGGTGGAGCCCACCACAGCTCAAGGAGGCCTGCCTACCTCTGTAGGCTCCACCTCTGGGGGCAGGGCACAGACAAACAAGAAGACAGTAGTAACCTCTGCAGACTTAAATGTCCGTGTCTGACAGCTTTGAGGAGAGCAGTGGTTCTCCCAGCACGCAACTGGAGATCTGAGAACGGGCTGACTGCCTCCTCAAGTGGGTCCCTGACACCTAACCCCCAAGCAGCCTAACTGGGAGGCACCCCTCAGCAGGGGCAGACTCACACTTCACATGGCCAGCCAGGTGCTCCAACAGACCTGCAGCTGAGGGTCCTGTCTGTTAGAAGGAAAACTAACAGAAAGGACATCCATATCAAAAACCCATCTGTACATCACCATCATCAAAGACCAAAAGTAGATAAAACCACAAAGATGTGGAAAAAACAGAGCAGAAAAACTGGAAACTCTAAAAACCAGAGTACCTCTCCTCCTCCAAAGGAATGAAGTTCCTCACCAGCAACGGAACAAAGCTGGACAGAGAATGACTTTGACGAGCTGAGAGAAGAAGGCTTCAGACGAACAAATTACTCCGAGCTACGGGAGGATATTCAAACCAAAGGCAAAGAAGTTGAAAACTTTGAAAAAAATTTAGAAGAATGTATAACTAGAATAACCAATACAGAGAAGTGCTTAAAGGAGCTGATGGAGCTGAAAACCAAGGCTCGAGAACTACGTGAAGAATGCAGAAGACTCAGGAGCCGATGCGATCAAATGGAAGAAAGGGTATCAGCCCTGGAAGATGAAATGAATGAAATGAAGTGAGAAGGGAAGTTTAGAGAAAAAAGAATAAAAAGAAACGAGCAAAGCCTCCAAGAAATGTGGGACTATGTGAAAAGACCAAATCTGCGTCTGATTGGTGTACCTGGAAGTGACGGGGAGAATGGAAACAAGTTGGAAAACACTCTGCAGGATATTATCCAGGAGAACTTCCCCAATCTAGCAAGGCAGGCCAACATTCAGATTCAGGAAATACAGAGAACGCCACAAAGATACTCCTCGAGAAGAGCAACTCCAAGACACATAATTGTCAGATTCACCAAAGTTGAAATGAAGGAAAAAATGTTAAGGGCAGCCAGAGAGAAAGGTTGGGTTACCATCAAAGGGAAGCCCATCAGACTAACAGCGGATCTCTCGGCAGAAACCCTACAAGCCAGAAGAGAGTGGGGGCCAATATTCAACATTCTTAAAGAAAAGAATTTTCAAACCAGAATTTCATATCCTGCCAAACTAAGCTTCATAAGTGAAGGAGAAATAAAATACTTTACAGACAAGCAAATGCTGAGAGATTTTGTCACCACCAGGCCTGCCCTAAAAGAGCTCCTGAAGGAAGCGCTAAACATGGAAAGGCACAACCGGTACCAGCCACTGCAAAATCATACCGAAATGTAAAGTCCATCAAGACTAGGAAGAGACTGCATCAACTAACGAGCAAAATAACCTGCTAACATCATAATGACAGGATCAGATTCACACATAACAATATTAACTTTCAATGTAAATGGACTAAATGCTCCAATTAGAAGACACAGACTAGCAAATTGGATAAAGACTCAAGACCCATCAGTGTGCTGTATTCACGAAACCCATCTCACGTGCAGAGACACACATAGGCTCAAAATAAAAGGATGGAGGAAGATCTACCAAGTAAATGGAAAGCAAAAAAAGGCCGGGGTTGCAATCCTAGTCTCTGATAAAACAGACTTTAAACCACCAAAGATCAAAAGAGACAAAGAAGGCCATTACATAATGGTAAAGGGATTAATTCAACAAGAAGAGCTAACTATCCTAAATATATATGCACCCAATACAGGAGCACCCAGATTCATAAAGCAAGTCCTGAGTGACCTACAAAAAGAGACTTAAACTCCCACACATTAATAATGGGAGATTTTAAAACCCCACTGTCAACAATAGACAGATCAACGAAACAGAAAATCAACAAGGATACCCAAGAATTGAATTCAGGTCTGCACCAAGCAGACCTAATAGACATCTACAGAACTCTCCACCCCAAATCAACAGAATATACACTTTTTTCAGAACCACACCACACCTATTCTAAAATTGACCATATACTTGGAAGTAAAGCTCTACTCAATAAATGTAAAAGAACAGAAATTATAACAAACTATCTCTCAGATCACAGTGCAATCAAGCTACAACTCAGGATTAAGAATCTCACTCAAAACCGCTCAACTACGTGGAAACTGAAAAACCTGCTCCTGAATGACTACTGGGTACATAACGAAATGAAGGCAGAAATAAAGATGTTCTTTGAAACCAATGAGAACCAAGACACAACATACCAGAATCTCTGGGATGCATTCAAAGCAGTGTGTAGAGGGAAATTTATAGCACTAAATGCCCACAAGAGAAAGCAGGAAAGATCCAAAATTGACACCCTAACATCACAATTAAAAGAACTAGAAAAGCAAGAGCAAACACATTCAAAAGCTAGCAGAAGGCAAGAAATAACTAAAATCAGAGCAGAACTGAAGGAAATAGAGACACAAAAAACCCTTCAAAAAATAAATGAATCCAGGAGCTGGTTTTTTGAAAGGATCAACAAAATTGATAGACCGCTAGCAAGATTAATAAAGAAAAAAAGAGAGAAGAATCAAATAGATGTAATAAAAAATGATAAAGGGGATATCACCACCGATCCCACAGAAATACAAACTACCATCAGAGAATATTACAAACACCTCTATGCAAATAAACTAGAAAATCTAGAAGAAATGGACAAATTCCTCAACACATACACCCTCCCAAGGCTAAATCAGGAAGAAGTTGAATCTCTGAATAGAACAATAACAGGAGCTGAAATTGTGGCAATAATCAATAGCTTACCAACCAAAAAAAGTCCAGGACCAGATGGGTTCACAGCCGAATTCTACCAGAGGTACAAGGAGGAACTGGTACCATTCCTTCTGAAACTATTCCAATCAATAGAAAAAGAGGGAATCCTCCCTAACTCATTTTATGAGGCCAGCATCATCCTGATACCAAAGCCTGGCAGAGACACAACAAAAAAAGAGAATTTTAGACCAATATCCTTGATGAACATTGATGCAAAAATCCTCAATAAAATACTGGCAAACAGAATCCAGCACCACATAAAAAATCTTATCCACCATGATCAAGTGGGCTTCATCCCTGGGATGCAAGGCTGGTTCAATATACGCAAATCAATAAATGTAATCCAGCATATAATCAGAACCAAAGACAAAAACCACATGATTATCTCAATAGATGCAGAAAAGGCCTTTGACAAAAATTCAACAACCCTTCATGCTAAAAACTCTCAATAAATTAGGTATTGATGGGTCGTATCTCAAAATAATAAGAGCTATTTTTGACAAACCTACAGCCAATATCATACCGAATGGGCAAAAACTGGAAGCATTCCCTTTGAAAACTGGCACAAGACAAGGAAGCCCTCTCTCACTACTTCTATTCAACATAGTGTTGGAAGTTCTGGCCAGGGCAATTAGGCAAGAGAAGGAAATCAAGGGTATTCAATTAGGAAAAGAGGAAGTCAAATTGTCCCTGTTTGCAGATGACATGATAGTATATCTAGAAAATCCCGTTGTCTCAGCCCAAAATCTCCTTAAGTTCAGAAGCAACTTCAGCAAAGTCTCAGGATACAAAATCAATGTACAAAAATCACAAGCATTCTTATACATCAATAACAGACAAACAGAGAGCCAAATCATGAGTGAACACCCATTCACAATTGCTTCAAAGAGAAGAAAATACCTAGGAATCCAACTTACAAGGGATGTGAAGGACCTCTTCAAGGAGAACTAGAAACCACTGCTCAAGGAAATAAAAGAGGATACAAACAAATGGAAGAACTTTCCATGCTCATGAGTAGGAAGAATCAATATCATGAAAATGGCCATCCTTCCCAAGGTAATTTACGGATTCAATGCCATCCCCATCAAGTTACCAATGACTTTCTTCACAGAATTGGAAAAAACTACTTTAAAGTTCATATGGAACCAAAAAAGAGCCTGCATCGCCAAGTCAATCCTAAGCCAAAAGAACAAAGCTGGAGGCATCACGCTACCTGTCTTCAAAATATACTACAAGGCTACAGTAACCAAAACAGCATGGTACTGGTACCAAAACAGAGATATACATCAATGGAACAGAACAGAGCCCTCAGAAATAATGCCACATATCTACAACTATCTGATCTTTGACAAACCTGACAAAAACAGGAAATGGGGAAAGGATTCCCTATTTAATAAATGGTGCTGGGGAAACTGGCTAGCCATATGTAGAAAGCTGAAACTGGATCCCTTCCTTACACCTTATACAAAAATCAATTCAAGATGGATTAAAGACTTAAATGTCAGACCTAAAACCATAAAAACCCTAGAAGAAAACCTAGGCAATACCATTCAGGACATAGGCATGGGCAAGGACTTCATGTCTAAAACACCAAAAGCAATGGCAACAAAAGCCAAAATTGACAAATGGGATCTAATTAAACTAAAGAGCTTCTGCACAGCAAAGGAAACTACCATCAGGGTGAACAGGCAACCTACAAAATGGGAGAAAATGTTCGCATCCTACTCATCTGACAAAGGCTAATATCCAGAATCTACAATGAACTCAAACAAATTTACAAGAAAAAAACAAACAACCCCATCAAAAAGTGGGTGAAGGACATGAACAGACACTTCCCAAAAGAAGACATTTATGCAACCAAAAAACACATGAAAAAATGCTCACCGTCACTGGCCATCAGAGAAATGCAAATCAAAACCACAATGAGATGCCATCTCACACCAGTTAGAATGGCAATCATTAAAAAGTCAGGAAACAACAGGTGCTGGAGAGGTTGTGGAGAAATAGAAACACTTTTACACTGTTGGTGGGACTGTAAACTAGTTCAACCCTTGTGGAAGTCAGTGTGGCGATTCCTCAGGGATCTAGAACTAGAAATTCCATTCGACCCAGCCATCCCATTACTGGGTATATACCCAAAGGACTATAAATCATGCTGCTATAAAGACACATGCACACGTATGTTTATTGCCGCATTATTCACAATAGCAAAGACTTGGAACCAACCCAAATGTCCAACAATGATAGACTGGATTAAGAAAATATGGCACATCTACACCATGGAATACTATGCAGCCATAAGAAATGATGAGTTCATGTCCTTTGTAGGGACATGGATGAAATTGGAAATCATCATTCTCAGTAAACTATCGCAAGAACAAAAAACCAAACACTGCATATTCTCACTCATAGGTGGGAATTGAACAATGAGAACACATGGACACAGGAAGGGGAACATCACACTTCAGGGACTGTTGTGGGTTGGGGGGAGGGGGGAGGGATAACATTGGGAGATATACCTAATGCTAGATGACGAGTTGGTGGGTGCAGTGCACCAGCATGGCACATGTATACATATGTAACTTACTGCACATTGGGCACATGTACCATAAAACCTAAAGTATAATAATAATAATAATAATAATAATAATTACAATAAAAGAAAAAAAAAAAAAAAAAAAAAAGAAAATGTGGCACATATACACCATGGAATACTATGTAGCCATAAAAAATGATGAGTTCACGTCCTTTGTAGGGACATGGATGAAATTGGAAATCATCATTCTCAGTAAACTATCACAAGAACAAAAAACCAAACACCGCATATTCTCACTCATAGGTGGGAATTGAACAATGAGAACACACGGACGCAGGAAGGGGAACATCACACTTCGGGGACTGTTGTGGGGTGGGGGGAGGGGGGAGGGATAGCATTGGGAGATATACCTAATTCTAGATGATGAGTTGGTGGGTGCAGCACACCAGCATGGCACACGTATACATATGTAACTTACCTGCACGTTGCACACATGTACCATAGAGCCTAAAGTATAATAAGAAGAAGAAGAAGAAGAAGAAGAAATATAAATAAATAAAAGAAATCAGGAAGTGTGAAACCTTCATCTTTGCTCCCTTTGCTCAAGATTGTTTTGGCTACTCTGGCCCTTTTGTGAGTTCCATATAAACAGAATAATTATTTTTGCTATTTCTGTGAAAAAATGACATTAAAATTTTGATACTGATTGCCTTGAAGCTGTAGGTTAATTGGTTAGTACGGACACTTCAACAATATTCATTCTTCCAATTCATTAACATGTGATATATATTTTTTTATTTTTATTTTTTATTTTATTATTATTATACTTTAAATTTTAGGGTACATGTGCACAATGTGCAGGTTAGTTACATATGTATACATGCGCCATGCTGGTGTGCTGCACCCATTAACTCATCATTTAGCATTAAGTAAAATTTTTTATTTACTTGTATTTTCTTCAGTTTCTTTCACCCTTGTTTTATAGTTTTCAGTATATGTGTCTTTTATATCCTTGGTATATTTACACCTAAGTATGTATTCCTTGTCAGTATTTTAAATTTGATTGTTTTCTTAATTTCCTTTTTGGATGATTCATTATTACTATACATAAATGACACTGATGTTTGTATGCTGAATTTGTACTGTGCAACTTTACTGAATTCTCCTATCAATTCAAACAGTTTTTTTTTTTTTTTTTGGTTGAGTCCTTATGGTATTCTTTATATAAGATCATGTTGACAGAAAATAGAGACTATTTTACTTCTTTACATTTTATTACAATGAATTTTATTTCTGTTAACACAGAAATACAAATTGTCTTAAGAAACTACTATAAGCAATTATATGCCAATAAATTGTATAACCTAGAAAAAAATGATGTATTTCTAAAAACATAAAACTTACCAAGACTAAATCATGAACAAATAGAAACTCTAAACAGATCAGTAATGAGTAAAAAGATTGAGTTAGTCTCATCAAAGAAAAGCCTTGGACTGGCTAAATTCTATAAAACATTTATTTGGGTTTTATTTATTTATTTATTTATTTATTTGAGATGGAGTCTCACTCTGTCACCCAGGCTGGAGTGCACTGGCATGATCTCAGCTCACTGCAGCTTCCATCTCCTGGGGTTCAAGATATCCTCCTGCCTCAGCCTCCGGAGTAGCTGGGATGAACCACCACACTCGGATAGTTTCTGTAATTTTTGTAGAGATGGGGTTTCACCATGTTGGCCAGGTTGGTCTCAAACTCCTGAACTCAGGTGGTCCGCCTGCCTTGGCCTCCCAAAGTGCTGGGATTACAGGCATGAGCCACGTACGTGGCCCTTTTTTGTTTGTTTGTCTATTTGTTTGCTGGGAATTCTACAAAACATGTAAAGAAGAAAGAATATCAATTCTTCTCAAACTCTTCCAAAAAATTAAAGTAGAAAGAATCCTCCCAAACTTGGTTTATGAGCCCAGAATTACCCTGATACTAAAGCCAGACAAGGATGCTACAGGAAGATAAAATTACAGGATAATATTCCTGATAGACATAGTTGCAAAAATCCTCAACAAAATATTCACACACCAAATTCTACAACACATTAAAAGGGTTGTGCAACATGATCAAGTAGGAATTTTTTCTCTGGAATGCAGGGTTAGTTCAGCATAGGCAAATCAATAAACGTTGTGCACACCACATTAACAGAATGAAGGACAAACATTTTATGATCATCTCCATAGATACAGAAAAAGCATTTGACGAAATTCAATATCCTTTCATGATAAAAAAAAACTCTCAAAAAATTTGGTATAGAAAAAATTTTCCTCAACACAATAAAGGTCATATATGACAAACCCATGGTGAACATCCATCTCAACAGTGAAAAGTTGAAAGCTTTTCCTCTAACATCACAGACAAGACAAGGATGTCCACACTCACCACATTTTGACATAGTATTGAAAATCCTAGCCAGAGCAACTAGGCAAGAGAAATAAATAAAAGGTCTCATGTATTTTGATCCTCTGTTAAGAATACAAATAGATGAATTATTATGTCTTATCAGATAATTGATCGTGTTATCATTAGGTCGTGTTGCTTTTTATTACCAATAATTTTCCTTATTGTAACACCTGCTTTGTTTGAAATTACTACATCTACTCTGGCTTTTCTGTAAACAGTGTTAGCATAATGTATCATTCTCCATTGCTTTACTTTCAATCTCTCTAAATATTCATATTTAATGTGAATTTTTCATAGATCACATATTGTTGAGTTTGTTTTTCTTAATCCAATAAGAAAAATTTATTCTTTTTATTTGTGTATTTGGAACATTCACACAGAGAGAGACTATTGTTATAGTTGGATTGTTATTAACTATGTTTGTTACTGTTTTCTACACTTTGCACTTGTTTTCTTCTCTCCTGGGTTTTTCTTTTACTGGTTTAATTGAAGTTTTATTTTTTAAATTTTATTATTTTTATTATACTTTAAGTTTTAGGGTACATGTGCACAACATGCAGGTTTGTTACATATCCGCCCACCCCACAACAGTCCCCAGTGTGTGATGTTCCCCTTCCTGTGTCCATGTGTTCTCACTGTTCAATTCTCACCTATGAGTGAGAACATGCCGTGTTTGGTTTTTTGTCCTTACGACAGTTTGCTGAGAATGATGGTTTACAGCTTCATCCACATCCCTACAAAGGACATGAACTCATCATTTTTTATGGCTGCATAGTATTCTATGTGTATATGTGCCACATTTTCTTTATCCAGTCTATCATTGTTGGACATTTAGGTTGGTTCCAAGTCTTTGCTATTGTGAATAGAGCCGCACTAAACATACATGTGCATGTGTCTTTATAGCAGTATGATTTATAGTCCTTTGGGTATATACCCAGTAATGGGATGGCTGGATCAAAAGGTATTTCTAGTTCTACATCCTTGAGGAATCGCCACACTGACTTCCACAATGATTGAACTTGTATACAGTCCCACCAACTGTGTAAAAGTGTTCCTATTTCTCCACATCCTCTCCAGCACCTGTTGTTTCCTGACTTTTTAATGAACACCATTCTAACTGGTGTGAGATGGTAACTCATTGTGGTTTTGATTTGCATTTCTCTGATGGCCAGAGATGAGGAGCATTTTTTCATGTGTCTTTTGGCTGTATAAATGTCTTCTTTTGAGAAGTGTCTGTTCATATCCTTTGCCCACTTTTTGATGGGGTTGTTTGTTTTTTTCTTGTAAATTTGTTTGAGTTCATTGTAGATTCTGGATATTAGACATTTGTCAGATGAGTAGGTTGCAAAAATTTTCCCCCATTCTGTAGGTTGCCTGTTTACTCTGCTGGTGGTTTCTTTTGCTGTGCAGAAGCTCTTTAGCTTAATTAGATCCCATTTGTCAATTTTGGCTTTTGTTACCATTGCTTTTGGTGTTTTAGAAAAGAAGTCCTTGCCCATGTCTGTGTCCTGAAAGGTATTGCCTAGGTTTTCTTCTAGAGTTTTTATTGTTTTAGGTCTAATATGTAAGTCTTTAATCCATCATGAATTAATTTTTGTATAAGGTGTAAGGAAGGGATCCAGTTTCAGCTTTCTACATATGGCTAGCCAGTTTTCCCAGCACCATTTATTAAATAGGGAATCCTTTCCCCATTGCTTGCTTTTGTCAGGTTTGTCAAAGATCAGATAGCTGTAGACATGTGGTATGATTTCTGAGGACTCTGTTCTGTTCCATTGGTCTGTGTCTCTGTTTTGGTACCAGTACCATGCTGTTTTGGTTACTGTAGCCTTGTAGTATAGTTTGAAGTCAGGTAGCATGATGCCTCCAGCTTTGTTCTTTTGGCTTAGGATTGACTTGGTGATGCGGGCTGTGTTTTGGTTCCATATGATCTTTAAAGTAGTTTTTTCCAATTCTATGAAGAAAGTCATTGGTAGCTTGATGCGGATGGCATTGAATCTGTAAATTACCTTGGGCAGTATGACCATTTTCACGATATTGATCTTCCCACACATGAGCATGGAATATTCTTCCGTTTGTTTGTATCCTCTTTTATTTCATTGAGCAGTGGTTTGTAGTTCTCCTTGAAGAGGTCCTTCACATCCCTTGTAAGTTGGATTCCTAGGCATCTTATTCTCTTTGAAGCAATTGTGAATGGGAGTTCACTCATGATTTTGCTCTGTTTGTCTGTTATTGGTGTATAAGAATGCTTCTGATTTTTGTACAGTGACTTTGTATCCTGAGACTTTGCTGAAGTTGCTTATGAGCTTAAGGAGATTTTGGGCTGAGATGATGGGGTTTTCTAGATATACAATCATGTCATCTGCAAACAGGGACAATTTGACTTCCTCTTTTCCTAATTGAATACCCCTTATCTCCTTCTCCTACCTGATTGCCCTGGCCAGAACTTCCAACACTATGTTGAATAGGAGTGGTGAGAGAGGGTATCCCTTTCTTGTGCCCGTTTTCAAAGGGAACGCTTCCAGTTTTTGCCCATTCTGTATGATATTGGCTGTGGGTTTGTCATAGATAGCTCTTATTATTTTGAGATACGTCCCATCAATACCTAATTTATTGAGAGGTTTTAGCATGAAGGGTTGTTGAATTTTTGTCAAAGGCCTTTTCTGCATCTATTGAGATAATCATGTGGTTTTTGTCTTTGGTTCTGTTTATATGTTGGATTACATTTATTGATTTTCATATGTTGAACCAGCCTTGCATCCCAGGGATGAAGCCTTGCATCCCAGGATGAAGTTGGCTTCATCATGGTGGATAAGCTTTTTGATGTGCTGCTGGATTCGGTTTGCCAGTACTTTATTGAAGATTTTTGCATTGATGTTCATCAAGGATATTGGTCTAAAATTCTCTTTTATTGTTGTGTCTCTGCCAGGCTTTGGTATCAGGATGATGCTGTCCTCATAAAATGAGTTAGGGAGGATTCCCTCTTTTTCTATTGATTGGAATAGTTTCAGAAGGAATGGTACCAGCTCCTCTTTGTACCTCTGGTAGAATTCGGCTGTGAATCCATCTGGTCCTGGACTTTTCTTGGTTGGTAAGCTATTGATTATTGCCTCAATTTCAGAGACTGTTATTGGTCTATTCAGAGGTTCAACTTCTTCCTTGTTTAGTCTTGGGAGGATGTATGTGTCGAGGAATTTATCCCTTTCTTCTAGATTTCTAGTTTATTTGCATAGAGGTGTTTATAGTATTTTCCAATGGTAGTTTGTATTTCTGTGGGATCAGTGGTGATATCCCCTTTATCATTTTTTATTGCATCTATTTGATTCTTCTCTCTTTTCTTCTTTATTAGTCTTGCTAGCGGTCTCTCAATTTTTTTGATCTTTTCAGAAAACCAGCTCCTGGATTCATTAATTTTTTGAGGGTTTTTTTGTGTCTCTATCTCCTTCAGTTCTGCTCTGATCTTACTTATTTCTTGCCTTTTGCTAGCTTTTGAATGTGTTTGCTCTTGCTTTTCTAGTTCTTTTAGTTGTGATGTTAGCGTGTCAATTTTGGATCTTTCCTGCTTTCTCTTGTGGGCATTTAGTGCTATAAATTTCCCTCTACACACTGCTTTGAATGCATCCCAGAGGTTCTGGTATGTTGTGTCTTTGTTCTCATTGGTTTCAAAGAACATCTTTATTTCTGCCTTCATTTCATTATTTACCCAGTAGTCATTCAGGAGCACGTTGTTCAGTTTCCATGTAGTTGAGTGGTTTTGAGTGAACTTCTTAATCTTGAGTTCTAGTTTGATTGCACTGTGGTCTGAGAGACAATTTGTTATAATTTCTGTTCTTTTACATTTGCTGAGGAGTGCTTTACTTCCAAGTATGTGGTCAATTTTGGAATAGGTGTGGGGTGGTGCTGAAAAAAATGTACATTCTGTTGATTTGGGGTGGAGAGTTCTGTAGATGTCTATTAGGTCCGCTTGGTGCAGAGCTGAGTTCAATTCCCGGATATCCTTGTTAACTTTCTGTCTCATTGATCTATCTAATGTTGACAGTGGGGTGTTAATATCTCCCATTATTATTGTGTGGGGGTTTAAGTCTCTTTGTAGGTCACTAAGGCCTTGCTTTATGAATCTGGGTGCTCATCTATTGGGTGCATATCTATTTAGGATAGTTAGCTCTTCTTATTGAATTGATCCCTTTACCATTATGTAATGGCCTTCTTTGTCTCTTTTGATCTTTGTTGGTTTAAAGTCTGTTTGATCAGAGACTAGGATTGCAACCCCTGCCATTTTTTGTTTTCCATTTGCTTGGTAGATCTTCATCCATCCCTTTATTTTGAGCCTATTTGTGTCTCTGCACGTGAGATGGGTTTCCTGAATACAGCACACTGATGGGTCTTGAGTCTTTATCCAATTTGCCAGTCTGTGTCTTTTAATTGGAGCATTTAGCCCATTTACATTTAAGGTTAATATTGTTATGTGTGAATTTGTTCCTGTCATTATGATTTTAGCTGGTTATTTTGCTCATTACTTGATGCAGTTTCTTCCTAGCCTTTATGGTCTGTAGAATTTGGCATGATTTTGCAGCGGCTGGTACTGGTTGTTCCTTTCCATGTTTAGTGCTTCCTTCAGGAGCTCTTTTAGGGCAGGCTTGGTGGTGAAAAAATCTCTCAGCATTTGCTTGTCTGTAAAGTATTTTATTTCTCCTTCACTTATGAAGCTTAGTTTGGCTGGATATGAGATTCTGGTTTGAAAATTATTTCCTTTAAGAATGTTGAATATTGGTCTCCAGTCTCTTCTGGCTTGTAGAGTTTCTGCCAAGAGATCAGCTGTTAGTCTGATGGGCTTCCTTTTGTGGGTAACCCAACCTTTCTCTCTGGCTGCCCTTAACATTTTTTCCTTAATTTCAACTTTGGTGAATCTGACAATTAGGTGTCTTGGTGTTGCTCTTCTCAAGGAGTATCTTTGTGGCATTCTCTGTATTTCCTGAGTATGAATGTTGGCTTGCCTTGCTAGATTAGGGAAGTTCTCCTGGATAATATCCTGCAGAGTGTTTTCCAACTTGGTTCCATTCTCCCTGTCACTTTCAGGTACACCAATCAGACGTAGATTTGGTCTTTTCACATAGTCTCATATTGCTTGGAGGCTTTGTTCATTTCTTTTTATTCTTTTTTCTCTAAACTTCTCTTCTCGCTTCATTTCATTCATTTCATCTTCCATCACTGACACCCTTTCTTCCAGTTGATCACATCAGCTACCGAGGCTTCTGCATTCATCACGTAGCTCTCGTGCCTTGATTTTCAGCTCCATCAGGTCCCTTAAGGACTTCTCTGCATTGATTATTCTAGTTATCCATTCATCACATTTTTTTTCACAGCTTTTTCCTTGCCATTGGTTTGAATTTCCTCCTGTAGCTCGGAGTAGTTTGATCGTCTGAAGCCTTCTTCTTTCAACTCGCCAAAGTCATTCACCATCGAGCTTTGTTCCATTGCTGGTGAGGAGCTGCGTTTCTTTGGAGGAGGAGAGGCACTCTGATTTTTAGAGTTTCCAGTTTTTCTGCTCTGTTTTTTTCCCATCTTTGTGGTTTTATCTACCTTTGGTCTTTGATGATGGTGACATACAGATGGGTTTTTTGTGTGGATGTCCTTTCTGTTTGTTAGTTTTCCTTCTAACAGACATGACCCTCAGCTGCAGGTCTCTTGGAGTTTGCTAGAGGTCCACTCCAGACCCTGTTTGCCTGGGTACCAGCAGCAGTAGCTGCAGAACAGTGGATATTGGTGAACTGCAGATGCTGCTGCCTGATTGTTCCTCTAGAAGTTTTGTCTCAGCGGAGGACCTGGCCGTGTGAGGTTTCAGTCCACCCCTACTGGGGAGTGCTTCCTAGTTAGGCTACTTGGGGGTCAGGGACCGACTTGAGGAGGCTGTCTGCCTGTTCTCAGATCTCAAGCTGCGTGCTGGGAGAACCACTACTCTCTTCAAAGATGTCAGAGAGGGACATTTAAGTCTGCAGAAGTTACTGCTGTCTTTTTATTTGTCTGTGCCCTGCTCCCAGATATGGAGCCTACAGAGGCAGGCAGGCCTCCTTGAGCTGTGGTGGGCTCCACCCAGTTCGAGCTTCCTGGCCCCTTTTTTTACCTAATCAAACAACTAACTGGGCAATAGCGGGCGCCCCTCCCCCAGTCTCGCTGCTGCCTTGTAGTTTGATCTCGGACTGCTATGCTAGCAATGAGCAAGACTCCATGGGTGTAGGACCCTCTGAGGCAGGTGTGGGATATAATCTCCTGGTGTGCCATTTTTTAAGCCCATTGGAAAAGGGCAGTATTAGGGTGGGAGTGACCTGATTTTCCAGGTGCCATCTGTCACCGCTTTCTTTGACTAGGAAAGGGAATTCCCTGACCCCTTGCACTTCCCGTGTGAGGGGATGCCTTGCTCTGCTTTGTCTCACACATGGTGTGCTGCACCCACTGTCCTGCACCTACTGTCTGGCACTCCCCAGTGAGATGTACCCATTTCATTTTTATGACTCCTTTGTTTATCTTCTTTTACCATATCACTTATATTTCTTGGTAAAATTTTTAGAGTCTGTTTGTGAATTTTGCATTTTTCTTCAGACTTTAATTGTTCTTACATTTTTGTATGCCTTGTAATGTTTTGGTTGAATGTTGTACATTATTTATTGGGTAATAGAAACTAAGGAATGCATATGCAAATTATTTGTTTTTGTATTCAGTAAGAGTGAATGATCCAAAACAATTTTTTTAATCCCATTTGCAAAATTAAGGAAAAAATACTTAGAAGCAAATTACACCAAGGAGCTACAAGACCTTTATACTGAAAACTATAAATATTGCTGAAAGAAATTGAAGGAGATGCAAATAAATCAAAAGATATCCAGTGTTCATGAATTAGATTATTATTCTTAAAATGTCCATGCTACAAAAAGTTATATACAAACTGAATGCAATCCCCATAAAAATTCCAATAGAATATTTCACAGAAATAGAAGACAAAATTCTAAAGTTAGTATAAAACTTTAAAATACCGTGAGTAGCCAAATAATTCTTGAGAAAAAGAAGAATTCTTGAAGGCATTACACTTCCTGGTCTCAAAATATGTAACAAAGCTTCTGCAATCTGCAAGTGAAGTGCCACCACAAAAACAAAGAAATAGACAAATGAAACAGAATAGAAAAACTAGAAATAAACTGACACATATAGAGACCACTAATTCTGACAAGGGTTCCAAGAACACACAATGGGGAAAACAAACTCTCTTCAACAAATTTTCTTGGGAAAACTGGATCTCCACAAACAACATAATTTAATCAGATTATTATCTTATACCATATGTAAAATACCTTTAATGAACTAAAGACTTAAATATAATACCTAAAACTGACAAAATCCAAGGGGAAGCCTGGGACATTGGTCAATGATATTTTTTAGTGCGACCCCAAAAGCAAAGAAGACAAAAGCAAAATAAACAAGTGGGACTACATTAAACTAAAAGTCTTCTGCACATAAAAAGAAAAAATCAACAAATAAAAAAGACAATCTACATATTGGGATAATATATTTTTAAAGCATTTATACGATAAGAAGTGAATGTCCAGAATATATAAGGAACACATACAATTCAATAACAATAAAGTTAAATAAACCAGTGAAAAAATGAACATAGGATCTAAAAAACATTTTTCCAAACAAGACATAGAAGTAACTCATACCTAAGGTTATTTGAGTGTGAGTCTTCTGGGCTGCCCTTCTTACTTTGGCCTAAGTAAACTCTAAATAATATTTTGGGCCTCAATCTCTTCCTTTTAGGTTTACTTTTCTGGCCCTGTGAGCAGGATTCAGAGTAACTTCTCCCTACCACCGAGTGTTTCTCTCTGAAAGTGATGCTCAGTATCAGCATAAACACATTACATTCTCTCCATCTTCAGAAGTCCCATAAAGTGTTTCAAGTGAGTGCTCCTGAATTTAGATCTCCCACTCCGTGATTGAGGGTCTAGACTTTATTTGAGATATTTTCCAACTCCTTTTTTTCCACCCTCAAGAGTGAAAACTTCTGTCTTTGACTTTGGACAAAAGATTTGGATAAGGAGATCTGCAGAGAACTGCCTTTTTCTGCCTCTGTCTCACAGCAGGAAGCTGAGGTCAGAGGATTGATACTTAGGCACTGTTGGTTTTGTTTCACATAGCATGCTTTTAACATTGCAGCTGTTTCCTATTGCTTAAAAATTTAGACTTAGTTTTTTTATTTATGACTAATTCCTATTAGTTCCTAACTGAAACATGGTGAGTTCTCTTGCCCCAAAGAAAACAGTGTGAATTCTCTTTCCCCAAAGAAAAGAGGTGATTTGCTCACTCTGACCCATTTGAGTGCTCCAAGTGGCTGCAGACTTTGCAGACGTATCTAAGTCATTACCCATGATGTGACACAGCCTCATAGGGACCTTACCACCAGAAGAACATTTTTAAGGGACAACTTTTCTGTTCCTCCAGATGGGTATGAGGAACTGACCCACAACCCCCCATAATATGAGCACTCTGCTGTCACTTGGCACTTAGAGGCAGTCCAAGACACATATGCAAGTGATTTATGATGCTTGGGTAAAACCTAGAGGAGTGACACTCATAAGCAGCACACTTTTTACCCACACATATTCCTGGCTTTGGCCACTTTTGAAAAGCTCCTAGATTATAAAAAAAAAATCAAGCTTCAAAATTCAAGCAGTCTTTTACAAAACAACGACCATTAGAAACACCAGCTAGATTTATGTATGATACTTATGGGACAACTCCTTGTAAATATCTAGAAGAGTAGACTCACCTAACCCAAAATAGTCATAAGCAACAATGACCAAAATTATGATCTTTTGAAATGACTAACAATTTATTTTCTTGCACAGTTGGAAAAAGACAGTTTGAATAGGAAAGTTACTTCTAATGGCACTTAAAAACTTCTAAAAGAAATCTTGAGAGAAAAAAAATTACATTCAAGGCATAAGTAAAAGGATATTTGAAAGTATTTAAAAATATTTTCAAGACTTTCTTTTTATTGCCTCCAACTGCTCCTTCTTCTTCTATCCTTGTGATCTGAACTCATTCCTTTCTGCTTGCTCCTTTGGCTCCCATATATATCTTAGGCAGATTTTTTTTTTTCCTTTTGGAATTTCACAATGCACACATTTTCTTCTTTTAGAAAGAAACTCTAAAAGAATTTGGAATAAGTAAACAAATGAAAAAACTATAGAATGAGAATAACACTACTGAGATTAAAAAAATGCAGATCCAACAAATTGTTTCTAAACCAGAGGTAATGAATGGAATTGATGATTTATTGACCATTTATCAGACAATACCCTTTAAATGCCCTGCACTCCTTTGGAGATGTAAATCTTTTAATGTATTTGAAATGCTAACATCCGGGGAATTAGCTAAGCCACATTCCATCTGAAATAAGATCTGAAACAAGTTAAAATATGTCACATGCTCAAAAGGCCTGCTTTGGATTTCCTGCAGGATTAAAAATAACGACAACAACAACAGCAACGACAAAAGGGTAGATCACTTGAGGTCAGGAGTTTGAGACCAGCCTGGCCAACATGGTGAAACCCCATCTCTATTAAAAATATAAAAATTAGCCGGGCATGGTGGCACACGCCTGTAATCCCAGCTACTGGGGAGGCTGAGGCAGGAAAATCGCTTGAACCCAGGAGGTAGAGGTTACAGTGAGCTGAGATTGTGCTACTGAACTCCAGCCTGGGCAACAGAGTGAGACTCTGTATAAAAAATAAAAATAAAAATAAAAACTAAATTATTTGTAATCCAATCTATGTAAAGTGTCAGGTGTTAACTTTTTGTCCATTGTCACTGCCATGTGTACTTGCTGAGCTATTCTTTATTTTTTATTGCAATTATGTTATCTGTTAATTTATAAAGGCCAGGCATGGTGGCACACGCCTGTAGTCCCAGCACTTTGGGATGCTGAGGCGGGCAGATCACTTCAAGTCAGGAGTTTGAGACCAGCCTGGCCAGCGTGGTGAAACCCCATCTCTACTAAAAATACAAAAATTAGCCAGGCATAGTGGCGGGTGCCCGTGGTCCCAGCTGCTCGGGAGGCTGCAGCAGGAGAATTGCTTGGACCTGGGAGGAGGAGGTTACAGTGAGCAGAGATCACACCACTGCACTCCAGCCTGGACAGCGGAGTGAAACTGTCTCAAAAACAAATAAGTAAATAAGGATAAAATGAGATGAGGTCTCGCTCTGTTGCCCAGATGGGAGTGCAGTGGCACAATCAAGGCTCACTGAAGCTTCAACCTCCCAGGCTCAAGTGATCTTCTCGTCTCAGCCTCTTGGGTGGCTGGGACTGTGGTCGCGCACCACCACCCTCTGCTAACTTATTTTTTGTGGAGATAGAGGTCTCACTATGTTGCCCAGGCTGGGAATTTGTTCTTGAAGAAGCAAGGTAGATGATGAGAGTATCCTTGTTTATGGCTCAGAGGGGACTGGATTGAGACAGGAGTGCGGACTTACCATCCCTTTCCATTCCTCCCTTAATTCT
This sequence comes from Pongo pygmaeus, assembly GCF_028885625.2. Classification (NCBI taxonomy): domain Eukaryota; kingdom Metazoa; phylum Chordata; class Mammalia; order Primates; family Hominidae; genus Pongo; species Pongo pygmaeus. Next base: position 58,272,152 of record NC_072396.2, on the reverse strand, counting down.
CATCAGAGTTCCCATGTGGGACGAGATGGTGTCTTCTGCGCAGCTGGACTTCAACCTGCAGGCTCTTCTGGGACAGCTCAGCTAGGATGAGTTGAGCAAGTTCAAGTCTCTGATCAGGATCGTCTCCCTGGGAAATGAGCTACAAAAGATCCCCCAGACATAGGTAGACAAGGCTGATGGGAAGCAACTGGCAGAAATCATCACCAGCCATTGCCACAGCTACTGGATGGAGATAGAGACCATCCAGGTCTTTGAAAAGATGCACCGAGCGGATCTGTCTGAGAAAGTAAAGGATGAACTCAGAGAAGCCACTTTGAAATCAAGCCTGTATCATAAGGGAAAACATGGAAAGAAGAGCCAAAACCTACAGACCTGAAAGAAATGCTGGGGCGTTTTGAAGCAGAAGCACTAGAGTTTATAGAAACAGAGGAAGATGTCACCAGCCTAAGAGAAGCTAAAGAAGTCTTGAAAGGAGAAAAGCCAGGTAAAGAGGATAGGTACAGGAGTATATTGAAGACGAAGTTCCGGCAAACGTGGAAAACCTGGCCTGGAGACAGCAAAGTGGTCCATATTATGGCTCAGAGATACAAGATGCTGATCCCGTTCAGCAACCCCAGGGTGCTTCCCGGGCCCTGCCCACACACGGTGGTGCTGCATGGTCCTGCGGGCCTTGGGAAAACCACGCTGGCCAAGAAATTAATGCTGGACTGGGCAGAAGACAACCTCAGCCAGAAATTTAGATAGGTTTCTACCTCACCTGCAAGGAGCTCATCTGCCTGGGCCCGTGCAGTTTTGCAGAGCTGGTCTTCAGCAACTGGCCTGAATTGCAGGATGACCTTCCAAACATCCTAGCCCAAGCACAGAAAATCCTGTTCGTGGTCGACGGCTTTGATGAGCTGGGAGCCCCACCTGGGCACTGATCTAGGACATCTGCGGGGACTGGGAGAAGCAGAAGCCGGTGCCGGTCTTCTTGGGGAGGTTGCTGAAGAGGAAGATGTTACCCAAGGCCGCCCTGCTGGTCACCACGTGGCCTGGGGGCCCTGAGAGACCTCTGGCTCTTGGTGGAGCAGCCGATCTACATAAGGGTGGAGGGGTTCCTGGAGGAGGACAGGAGGGCATATTTCCTGAGACACTTTGGAGACGAGGACCAAGCCATGCGTGCCTTTGAGCTGATGAGAAGATACGCGGCCCTGTTCCAGCCTGTCTCAGCGCCCATGGTGTGCTGGATCAAGTGCACGAGTCTGAAGCTGCAGAGGTTAGAAGGGGAAGGACCCGCCCCACCCGCACGGGGCTGTTCCTGCACTTCCTTTGCGGCCGGTTCCCGCAGGGCGCACAGCTCTGGGGCGTGCTGTGGGCGCTGAGCCTCCTGGCGGCGCAGGGCCTGTGGGCGCAAATGTCAGTGTTCGGTGGAGAGGACTTGGCGAGGCTCGGGGTGCAGGAGTCCGACATCCACCCGTCCCTGGACAGAGACATCCTCCACCAGGACAGAGTCTCTACAGGCTGCTACTCCTCCATCCACCTCAGCTTCCAGCAGTTTTTCACTGTGCTGTTCCACCCCCTGGAGAAGGAGGAGGAGGAGGAGGAGAAGGACGGCCACGCCTGGGACAATGGAGACGTGCAGAAGCTGCTTTCCAGAGAAGAAAGACTCAAGATCCCCGACCTGATCTAAGCAGGACACTTCTTATTCGGCTTCACCAACGAGAAGAGAGCCAAGGAGTTGGAGACCACTTTGGGCTGCCTGATGTCACCGGAGCTCAAACAGGAATTACTGTGATGAGACATAAATTGTGAAAAGGTTGGACACTCAACAATGACGAACCTGAAGGAGCTCTTGTGCTGTCTGTACGAGTCTCAGGAGGAGGAGCTGGTGAAGGGAGCGATGGCTCCGTTCAAAGAAATATCCCTGCACTTAAATGCAGTAGACATTATGCTGTTTTCATTCTGCCTCAAGCATTGTCGAAACTTGCAGAAAATGCCACTGCAGGTAGTAAAGGCAAAGCTCCCGGAGAATGTCACTGTGTCTGAATCAGATGCTGAAGTTGAGAGATCCCAGGATGATCAACACATGCTTCCTTTATGGACCGACCTTTGTTCCATATTTGGCTCAAATAAGGATCTGATAATTCTAGAAATCAATAATAGCTTTCTTAGTGCCACATTAGTAAGGATCCTGTGTGAACAAATAGCTTCTGACACCTGTCGTCTCCGGAGAGTGATGTTCAAAAACATTTAACCAGCTGATGCTTATTGGAACCTCTGCCTAGCTCTTTGAGGTCACAAGACTGTAACATATCTGACCCTTCAAGGCAATGACCAGAATGATATGCTTCCTGCATTGTGTGAGGTCTTGAAACACTCAAAATGTAACCTGCAATATCTCGGGTTGGTGTCTTTTTCCACCACCACTTAGCAATGGGCTGATCTCTCCTTGGCCCTTGAAGTCAGCCAGTCCCTGACATGTGTAAACCTCTCCCACAATGAGCTCTTGGATGAGGGTGCCAAGTTGCTGTACACAACTTTGAGACACCCAAAATGCTTCCTGCAAAGGTTGTTGTTGGAAAACTGTCACTTTACAGAAGCCAATTGCAAGATCTTTGCTGCTGTTTTGGTTGTCAGCCGGGAGCTGACACACCTGTGCTTGGCCAAGAACCCCCCCCCCGGGGATAAAGGGGTGACGTTTCTGTGTAAGGGTTTGAGTTACCCCCAGTGTAAACTACAGACCCTGGTGCTGTGGGACTGCGACATAACTAGCAATGGGTGCTGTTATCTCGCAGAGCTTCTCCAAGAAAAATCAAGCGTAATGTGCTTGGATCTGGGACTGAATCACATAGGAGTTACTGGAGTGAAGCTCCTATGTGAGGCTTTGAAGAAACCACTGTGTAACTTGAGATGTCTATGGTTGTTGGGCTGTTCCATCCCTCCATTCAGTTGTGAGGACCTCTGCTCTGTGCTCAGCTGCAACCACAGCCTTGTCTCTCTGGACCTGAGCCAGAATCCCTTGGGGTCTAGTGGAGTGAGGATGTTGTTTGAAACCTTGACACATCTAAATTGCACCCTCCAGACACTCAGGTTGAAAATAGATGACTTTAATGATGAACTCGATAAGCTGCTGGAAGAAATAGAAGAAAACAACCCACAACTGCCTGTTGATAACTGAGAAACATGATCCCTGGTGGGGGGAAAAAAAAGGTTTTCTTCTCATTACTTCATTATCTGAATCTCCCCAAAGTCATTCATTCTCAATGAAGTCATGGATTTTCCAGATGTTGGTGAACCGCCTGTGACTCTTCCCCTCCCCCACCCCCACTTCTCGGGGATAATGAGTTGATTGCTGGGCTAGATGTTTTAGCCATGGTTCTGCCTCTGTTTTACATAGAATGTGAGCATGTCCTTAACCTTGCTATGTATGAAATATACGTATCACGGGTATATTGAGAGAAATAAAAGTGAAAGCATTCACAAAAAAAAAAAAAAAAAAAAAGCAACTCCATCTTTTGGCTAGAATTCCATACTTTCATTGCCAACACCCAGAGTCCATTTCTGGTCAGAAAACCAATCTCACTTGTATAATTTTTTGACCTTTTGGGATACTCATTTGTTATTGATTATTTTCCCTTCCATTGATCCTTTTTGATTTCCTGTCTTTTTTCATCTATGGGGCATATGGAGAGTTTGGACCTTCATACTTGGGTGCTCACTGAGAAGCATAGGTGCTAGAAAAGATGACCAGATGGAAATGTGAGTTGTAATCCACTTAGAGCTGGTGAAACTTCCCTTTTTTGAGCTATCTTATCAGTGGTTCTGAATCTTGTGAAGGCCGCTTTGCACTTCTTTGGAATGTGAAAGGAAAATAAATTTTGAAACCCCAAACTCACTAAGCCAAAGGGAAACATCAAGCAGGGAACTGGGTCATGCAAACATGCCTCCAACTTTTGTTCCTAGATGAGATGGATACAAAGATGAAAAGGTACATACCTCCTTCACATTTTGCCCACAAGGAAATTTTTTTGTGAGCCCCAAGATCTTTAGCCTAAAGCATTTCTGATAAAGTTCACCATGGCAATATAAATTGGTAGCTTATCTTCACAGGTATGGAGGACATAGGACAGAACTAAAAGTCATCCCTCTACCCACCTAAGACAAACACATATCTTATTATTTTTCTCTGTTCTATTATCTATGTTATCTTATGTAAAAAGGCAGATTCACTGAGCCAGACAAATACATAAATGACTATTTTCTCCTCCTACCCTCTCACATGAAAATTATGTATTTCTCAATATTCCATCCTTTCTCCTTTAAATTTGAAGCCCTCATAATCATCTTGGAAGAAAGGCATACACCAGTGTCCCAGGCATACATACTTAACTTTGGGAAATAAACCTCTTTGAGGTTTATTTCTTTGATTGACATCTGGTAACCACAGAGGGATCCTGAGTGAAGGTTGCCAAGTCCTGCAGCAGCTTTCCTATTGAGGCAGGAGAATAGGGGCTGGGGACAGGGAACCTAAGGACTTCCTGGAACTAAATCAAACAGAAAAACCCCGACTTTCTAAGACCAAGTAAATAACTTTGTAGCTCTACTTCAGCTATGGCAGGAAACAACCGCTTCATTTGCATAGGGTGTACATCGAGTATATAAGTTTATAAGCTCACTTCATCCTCTTAATTTGTATAGGGTGTACACCAAGTAAATAACTTTGAGACTTCACTGCAGCCTCTTCATTTACATAGGGTGTATACCAAGTAAAAAATGGGAAACCTCTAGAGGATATTTAAGCCCCAGAAAATTCCATAATTGGGTCCTTGAGTCACTTGCTCAGGCCACTCCCACCCTGTAAAGTGTTCTTTGGTTTTCAATAAATCTCTGCTTTTATTTCATCATTTTTTCCAAGCTTTCTTTGTACATTTTGTCCAATTCTTTGTTCAAAACACCAAGAATGTGGACACTCCCCACCGGTAACATATTTTGGTGAGCCAGCCAGGCAGTAAGCCCAAAGTTTGGTGTTTATTTTTCTCCTTTTTCTTTCTCCTCCATACAGGGGAATCTCTGTCTCTCTTTTCCTTTCCAACTCAGGACCCTTGGTGGGCAGCACCTAAACACGGAGGAGGTAACTGCAGGTTTCTGGCCAGGGCCATGCTCCTGTGTTGCCTGAAGGCCAAGGAGTGAATGGAGAAATTGCTCTGCCCAGAAAGGGGAAGGACTCTTTTCTATCTTTTCTGTTTGTGGTTCCTGATCTCTACATGTGGCACAGCTCTTCGGGGTGAACCTGCATGTATTTCAGGTCATTTAAATCTTCGCTTGTTATGCTAAATTCTTCCCTTCCTCTACTTGACTGGCTAAGTGTTGCAGGAAGTCAGGGACCCCAAACGGAAGGACTGGCTGGAGTCATGGCAGGGGAACATAAATTGTGAAGATTTCATCTTCATATGGACATTTATCAGTTCCCAAATAATACTTTTATAATTTCTTATGCCTGTCTTTATTTTAATCTCTTAATCCTGTTATCTTCATAAGCTGAGGATGTATGTCACCTCAGGATGACTGTAAAATGTGTGTTTGAACAATATGAAATCAGTGCACCTTGAAAAAGAACAGAATAACAGTGATTTTTATGGAACAAGGGAAGACAACCATAAGGTCTGACTGCTTGCAGGGTGGGGCAAAAAGAGCCATATTTTTCTTCTTGCAGAGAGCCTATAAACGAATGTGCAAGTAGGAAAGATATCACTAAATTCTTTTCCTAGCAAGGAATATTAATATTAATACCCTGGGAAAGGAATGCATTCCTGGGGGGAGGTCTATAAACAGCTGCTCTGGGAATGTCTGTCTTGTGCAATTGAGATAAGGACTGAGATACACCCTGGTCTGCTGCAGAACCTTTAGGATTACTATGGTGGGGAAAAACTCTGCCCTGGTAAATTTGTGGTCAGACCGGTTCTCTGATCTTGAACCCTGTTTTCTGTTGTTTTAGATGTTTATCAAGACAATACATGCACTGCTGAACATAGACCCTTATCAGTGGTTCTGCTTTTGCCCTTTGCCCTGTGATCTTTGTTGGACACTTATCAGTGGTTCTGCTTTTGACCTTTATCCTGTTCCCTCAGAAGCATGTGATCTTTGTTAAACCCTTATTAGTGGTTCTTCTTTCTGCCCTTTGAAGCATGTGATCTTTGTACCTACTCCCTGTTCTTACACGCCCTCCCCTTTTAAACCCTTAATTAAAACTTGCTGGTCTGAGACTCAGGTGGGTATCACGGTCCTATCAATGTGTGATATCACCCCTGGCAGCCCAGCTGTAAAACTCCTCTCTTGTACTGTCTCTCTTTATTTCTCTGCTGACCAACACTTATGGAAAATAGAAAGAACCTATGTTGAAATATTGGGAGCAGGTTCCTCCAATATCTAAGAAAAAAAAGAAACCCACTCAGCCTCCAGTTCCTATCATTACAGTTCATGGCTATCACTGTAGTCAAATGGGATGCATGGGATGTCATGGCCTTATCAAATTATAAGGATGCTAAAAGTCAGGGATGATACCCAGGAACCAAAGGAAAGCACATAGAAAGTCATTGCCTCTGAAGGGAAAACAAAAAAGTGGTACCAGTGCCCACATAAGGTCAGAGATTCCTGACACTTTAATACTGGACCCCAAAAGGGGATGCCCCTGGGGGATCCAACTCCAGACCTTCACCTCTCCAAAGGGATGCCCTAGGTAGAGGTTCTGAGGTCCAGTACTAAGCCCTTTCTAAAATTTTCTCTCACAGATCACAATGGCAACTTTGGTGATGCTGTTTGGCACCAAAACTGTTTGGATTCTGGAGTTTGCTGTTGAATGGAAAAGTGGGATGAAGTTGCATGTATCTAGACTTTTGTGCTGCTCTTCTAAGCAAAGGACTGGCCCCAGTGTTCTTTGGAGTCTGAGGGAGGTTTGGCCTTTAAGATTAAAACTGCCATGGAAACTGCTTTACCCAAAACTTTGGTTCACAGCCTTCATTAGATTATCTATTGGGGCAAACAAAGTAAAAGCAGTGAGGTTGTATTACTATCTCGTGGCTAGAGTTACGAGGTAAAAGCTGTTAGATCTTCATTTGTGTGTGTGTATACATGTCTAGATGTGTTTATTTGTATGTATACTTATTTTTATATATTGTGTCTACCAAATTGGTATATAAGTGAAAGAGCACTCGTAAATGAAATAAGTCTAAGCAATTTTCAAGTTCATGTGACTTAAGTATAACTTTACTAAATGAGCTGGTTTCAAAATTATTGGTAAAATTAAAATAGAAATGCCTTCAGAATTGGCAGCATAAATTTTTTTCTGGATTTTATATTGGCCTCTGCCAGATATTTTGAGGTGTTAGGGTTTAGCATAGAAGGTTATAAAACTCTAAATCTAGCCAAAACAAAAAGATCTTGATTTGCATGCCTTCATTTTTTTTTTTTTTGACAAATGAGAGTAATTTAATGTTTTTAGCTAAATCTTCTGAGTTATTGGCAAAAATGCCTATGTATTTAACTTTGAGGCTCTTCGGTTTAGGTGAGCATCTGATGTTCTTTGGCTATTAATAACATGGTTAACAAGAAAATAACTTTAAGTGATAGTGTCTAATATCTCAGTTTACAGAAGCAATCTAGATAAACTTAAAAATAAAATAATTGAGTACAGTGAATGGGATAAAAGTGTTAGGTAAACTTTTTCTGTAAATTAAAATCTTAAAATTATTTTTGATGCTCATTTAATATCTGCATCATTTCCAATTAAGAAAGGGCTCTGATATGAGGAACAATGTTTCTAAAATTGTAAAATTGCTCTTATCTATAAATGCTTATATCTAATAGTTCAGGATTTCTTCCTTTTTAGGGTTTCACTAAAGTTATAGGTTACTAATGATAAGAATTCTAGTTAACACGTAATTCTGTATACAAAATGTGCCATAAAGTGTTGTGTTATTAGTGAGAAAAAGAATATTTTTTCTAATTCAGAAATTATCTAAAAGTTAGTTCAAATTACAGATTTGAAAAGGTTATTTATGAAACAATGTAGTATGGAACCAGTAAGTAAGCGAGAAAGATGTGGAAAAACTTTAGATAATAAAATATTCTTTAAAATCTGATAGAGTTGGAGAAATTTGGCTAATTAACATTTTCATAGTTAAAGCTTTTGGTCTTGATTAAAGTCAAATAAAAAATATTGTAAGGAAATGTATCAGCAGTTTTTTAATATAGTTAAGCATAAAGCCAGATATAGTGTGGAGTCAAATTTCACATATGTGCTTGCATTCTTTCACACTATGTTCACTTTTTTTGTTGTTGTTTTGTTTTGTTTTTGAGATGGAGTCTTGCTCTGTCACCCAAGCTGGAGTGCAGTGGCGCGATCTCCGCTCACTGCAAGCTCCGCCTCCCAGGTTCGTGCCATTCTCCTGACTCAGCTTCCCCAGCAGCTGGGACTACAGGTGCATGCTGCCATGTCTGACTAATTTTTTTGTATTTTTAGTAGAGACGGGGTTTCACCATGTTAGCCAGGATGGTCTCGATCTCCTGACCTCGTGATCCACCTGCCTCAGCCTCCCAAAGTGCTGGGATTACAGGTGTGAGCCAACGTGCCCAGCCTATGTTCACTGTTTTGCACAGATAATGCTGACACCAGAGTACTTATTGTTCACATGCCTAGAGTGAATTTCTTGATTTCACAGGATGTATGGTGATATTGGTCGACTTAAGAATATTGAATTGTGTATCAGGAATAAAATATTCATTATATGGGTTTGGGGGGCCCTGGGTAACAGTATAAGCCCCAGGGTAGATTGAGTAAAAAAAAAAATTAGGATTGGTTTCCTGTTTATTTGTTTTTGCTTCTGATTTTTATTCACTTGCTCCTTATTCTCCTCTGGGTTTTGCTTGTGTATCCATATATATAAAACAATGGGTTTTTTGTTTTGTTTTGTTTTTTGTTTTGTTTTTTGTTTCTGGTGGAAGGCTTCTGTTTGGTTCTGTGAACAGTTATTTTCTTTCTTATGCATTTCTAGCAAGTCATCATTTTTTCCATTTTTCTGGAATTCCTAGGCTACCTTTGTCATGCCTGCTGGAATTGATGGAGCACATCAGCTTTTTAACCTTAAAGTTACTCTTTGGATAATACGCTCCCTGATACTTTAAGTGTATTGAGTATACTTTCACAAAGAGAATTTGAGTCATATATCTTTCTCTGTGCCTAATTTCTCCAACATTTTAGAACTATTTGTGAATGTTCTTAATAAATGGCAATGTGTTTGTTTGCATAGTGTCAAGCAGGATCATTAGGGCTGCTCAAGGAAGGAGAACCCAGAAACCTGACATGCTGGCAAAGAGGTAAGAATTTCTTACCAGTTGGACTTCTGGCCTCCTCTCTCTCTGTGCAAACTGGTTGAATGAACGGTAAAAATTACTGTTTATCTCCTCTGTAAAGTTTTGATTAATGTGAAAAGAAATTCTGAGGCTAGTCTTAAGCTCTAGCAAATTTGGTATATCTTGTGCTATAAATTTGTCTTTCTGTGTTGTTCTGCCATGAAGAGGAGTACCTTAGGAGAGAATATGGTCTTAGGACCCCATAAGCTCACTGCTCAATATGACCCAGCAGGCTAGTCAGTAACAAACTTTGCTGCAGGTCACTGAAACAAAAATAACTGGATGAGGTCTCCATCTTGCTTTATGTCCCTGGGAGCTTGACCTTGCAACCATGTGGCAGTAATTTCTCTTAGTCTCTGCCATCCAGAAGAAGAATTTTGGGGTTCATGTCATGGCTCTAAAAATTTTCTTGAGTATTTGGAAGCCTTTACCAGCTTATAATGAACTATTCTAGGTTCCTTCTCTGAGGGGCAGTGGAGAATGCCCAATGTTGCAGATCAGCAGCTGGGGCTTTGCCATTTTATAGTGGTGGCCGAGGTTCAATCCTGGCTTGGGGAATGAGTCCTTTCTGGTTTGATATTTGTGTGACCTTTACCATTTGTTTGTTCTCTTCCCCTCCATGAACTATCTTGAAATTGTCTTTCTCTGAGCACCTTGGACAGTACCTTAGGTAACATTCAAAAGACAGAAGTATTGACCACTTAGTGTGGCTAAAGTTGGGTAATAAGAGACTTAAAAGAGCTTTTTTTTTCTTTTCTTTTTTTTTTTTTTAGAGTGCTATGGCTAAAATCAGCTTAATTAAAAGTGGATATCCGAGCTACATACAGGTATATTTAAAAAGGTTTTTTCTCTTCTTGGATCTTGTTTTTCTGGAAAATTTTTTTCTCAGTCAACTGAATTACTTTCTTCCATTTTGTCTTGTCACTCCTAAAGCACATATTTGAGGCCATAAGATAACTTCTGGTAGCCTGGGACTCCTTGAGAAAAACAGATGAGGTGCCATAAGACCTCATTTTGGAAAAACCTCTGTTTTCTCTGTTTTCCTCATGAAACTCTAGTAATTAGAAGTGGATAGACCCCTCTCAAAATCTAAGGCTCTGTCCTGTTTTGCATTGTGTTATCAGATGATCTTGAGTTTGTCGGGGAGTATCCGAAATTACTTCTCATTATGAGAGAGATTTGGTGTGTAATAATTAGATAGGAAATACACTTTTGAGGATGGCTAATGGCAGTTATCTGTGTGACACTCAGCTCTTTGCACATTTGGATTAGAGAAGCATGCCCTTGACTACCTAGAAGTTATGGAAATTTCTCCAATCCCCTCTGAGAGATAAGACTCCCAGGGGAGATGGCTGATTCCCTCTTTTTGTGATCCAGTATCTGGTATAAAAATGGGACCCTTAATTTTGGGGATCTGTATTTTACTTCCAGCTGTGCCTTCTTATTAAACCCTTGAAACTACATGTTTTCCTAGCCCTGTTTTCTGAAGGGCTCTACCCTGAGGCCAGTAATCCAATTAAAAAACAGGCAAATGAAAAATCTTACAACTATTAGATCTTCTGTCTCTGTAGTTATAGATGTGTTACGTGTGTAATGTTTATATAAAAGAGATCTAATTAATTGGCTTAAAGAAAAATAAGCATATTTGATCTAAATCAAATATTTTGAAAGAAAAATAAAAGCTGTAATGACTTTTAGTTCACATGGCTTTAGTAATCTTTGGGAATTAAAAACAGCTTTAAAACTTATTGGTAAAATAAAGACATTTGATCTAAATTAGGCTGGTCGAATATTAAGTTTGCTAAATGCTTTAAGGTCATAAACTGCTTCTTTGGGCTTTTAAAAATTGTTTGACTTGCCTGCTTTACAGCTACATAAGGACTGGAGACATGTGAACTTGGCCATGCCCCTAGCTATAATGGAAATAGTCAGAACTTATAGGCACCTAGTACATATTTAGAATGACTTACTAGGTTTTTCACCAAAATTAAAAGATAATGAAAGATTTTTCTTTGCCTTTTGAATAAACTACCAAAAATTTAAAAAAGCAGGGTTGGGGGGAAGATAAGAGACAGATTGTTTGGAAAACTAAATCTTCTCTCTATCAATTAGTAAAGGTTTTGACCTTTTAAAATTTTTGAGTCATCATTTTGGCTAAATGAATGACTTATTGTAATATGAAATTCAATTTCATAATATCAAGTGTTTTAAACCTTTAACATATTTGATAGTCTTCCCAAAATCAAATTTCAGCTTCAAAATTGTCTTCTCTGACCTCTAACTTTGAGATGCTACAGAGGTCCCCTGAGCATGAAAAAAGAGTTAAACAAGATTATTTGACACGTTTAGTTATGTGGAAACATTGTTAAAATAAAAAATAATGTTTAATCTTCCTCAGGTTATATTTTTGTGAATGATATTAATATTGAATACCAAGAAAATACTTTGCCAGATTTTCAATTAAATCAACTGATACTGAAATTTTTGGTTATATAATTTGAATAAACTCCATGGTCTAAGTCAAATTACTTATGCTAACTCATTAGTTATCAGTGCTATGTACCTAAATTGGAGAAAACACTAGTATTCAAGAGGACATAGTCCAATGTTATGGGGAACAGTTCTCATGGGGAACCAGGATGGCCTCCTTGTCTTTTCTGAGTCTTAAAAGCTTTTGTTATTAAAGGTAATGCATTCCATGACTCACTATGGAAAAGATAAAATGATCCAAATTAAATATATTTTGGTGTGCGTACTGATAAATTGCTAAAATAGTTTATAATCAATGTTTAGCTTGTCAAATCCATATTCCTGGGTAGACGATCAAAGCTCTGGGTACATTTGACTACCTGATGGGCCATTTGAGCATTTCAATTTCATTTTCACTGCATGTTTTCTGGTTGTATAAAAGCTTTCTCATGCAACAGCTTTTATACACAAGTGAGAACCTGACCAAAAAGGGAGAAATTTTTTAAACAAAATTATGAGAGGCCGTCTTTTTGGACTGAGCTCATGTGCTAGGCCCCAACAGACCAAACCAAACTGAAGTAGAGTCACTCATGCTAAGACATTAAGGAAACACATAGATCCCAGAACAGACCAGGATTTTTCTCCTGCAAATCTCTATAAGAAACATTCCTGACAGCATAGGTATCCACCCCCTGAAGTTCCCCTTAAATATTTTAAACAAATTCTTTTCCTGTCACCTAGAGACCATCAAGCTTCAGATGATCATGTGATGAGGGTTACAGCCAGTTCCAAGTAAAGATATCACCCCTGGTTATCAAGAAGCTACCCTGTCTTCACTAGAAAGAGCAGGACAAGAGTTCCATGATCCCCAATATGTAAGGACTATGCTCCAAGCCAGCATAGTCTGCATGAAGCAGTTCCAGAAGAAAGACCATTGGTCCCTCTTCCTCCCATAATTGTAGGCATCATGTCTTTCCAGAGGGAAGAAGAGGCAGGAGATTAGGGTCTCGAAGCAGGGAACCTAAGGACTTCCTAGAACAAAATCAAATGGAGAATCCCCAACTTTATAAGACCAAGTATAAAACTTTGTAACTCTACTTCAGATATGAAAGGAAACATCCTCTTCATTTGCACAGGATGTGCACCAAGTAAATAACTTTGTAACCTTATTTCATCCTTGTCATTTGCATAGGGTGTACACAAAGTTAATAATTTTGTAAATTCACTTCAGCCTCTTCATTTACATAGGGAGTGCACCAAATAACCAGTGAGAAACTTTTAGAGGATATTTAAACCCCCCAAAATTCCATAACTGGACCCTTGTGGCACTTGTTCAGGCTCACTCCCACTCTGTGGAGAGTGCTTTCATTTTCAATAAATCGCTGCTTTTTTTGCCTCATTCTTTCCTTGCTTTGTTTGTGTGTTTTGTTTAATTCTTTGTTCAAAACAGCAAGAAGCTGAACGTCTTCCATCAGTAACACTATCGGTGCTTGGTACTGGCTTTGGGCTCTTTATAGTTCAAAATGATAAAACAATTTGCTGAGGTCTGGGACCTCCTTTCTCCAAAGATCCCTGAACTTTCAAAATTTTTTAGTTGGGGGACTGAGGTTTAATTTGCTGCTAAAAAAATTTCTGTTTTCCTGAGAGTTTCTGCTTGCTTCTGTTGATGAAAATAGTTAAACTCTGTAAAATATTTCAAGAGATTATTTCTGAACCATATATGAGTGACCACGGCCCTCAGAGGTCCTGGAAACATGTGCCTAATGTGGTCAAGTACATTTAAAAAATATTTTGGTTTAGTCCAGAAATGTGGGACACCTTGAAATGGAAGGAGGAGTGCTTCCAGGTTATAGGTAGATTTTAAAGTTTTCTGGCTGACAACTGTTTGAGTTTATCCAAACACTTGGGACCAACAGAAAAAAAAATTTCTGGGTTGTTATAAGTGATTGTGGAGACCACAGTTTTATCATGCAGATAAAGCATCTAGGTAGCATTTTAAAAAGGAGCTGAAAAGGAGACAGAGTGAGAAGTTAATATTCCCCTGAAGTCTAGCAATCTCTGGCCAAATTTTTCTCTAAAGTTATGACATTAAGTTGTCCCTCTGAAGTCAAGCTGCTTTTCTCTGACATCCAGCCATAGTCTCTGATGTCCAGCTGCTTCTCATTTCTCTGCTGGCTGACCCTGAGGTTTTTATGACAGAAAATGGGAGGTGAGGTGGGCCATGGGTGGTTTTGGAAAAGGCAACATTCAAGCAGAAAAACAGGGATGTTAAGTTCTCACTTAGGCCCTGGTTTCAGGCTATTCAGCTGAAAGCTTCTTAAACTAATAAGGACCTTCAGCAAAGTCTCAAGATACAAAATCAATATGCAAAAATTACAAGCATTACAACAGGAGGCTCTGCCTCCTGTTCATATCACTGATACACAGTGCCAGGTAGCTGCAACATGGGTGGACAAAATAAGTTAAGGGAGTAATGGCCGTAAAAAGCTAGGTCTGCAAGCAGCACACTTTGGGCCTAACACACTCCCCGAGTTGGTCAAATCTGTAGGAGAACTCTAAATTATGGAGAACTAGGCCTCTAAGTTGGCTAAATCCCCTGCATCTGGGGAACATAAAGTTCCACTCTTAGAAACTCTGGTAGGGTATATGCAAAATACTTCTGGTGAATTGTCAAGTAAATATGTAATTAAGTAGACCATTATAACCAAAGCAGATTCTAAGTTATAATGGCCTAGATGAGGATTTTTTTGAGATGCCTAGATAAGTGTACCTGAGAACTAGAATGGAAAATGCTGACACAAAAGCTAAACAAACAAAATGTGAGAGCTACTTTTAATGGTACCTATAGAGTAGCAAAAAACGGGGGAGAAAGACCTCCTCATCATCAAGAGGCCAACAAATGACTTAGAAATGCTAACCAATAGCTCTCAAATGTTTTATCTCTCTAAAAGAAATCTTCAGAATTTCCTTTTTTCTGACTTAATTTTTTGTTTTAAGTTCCAGGGTACAAGTGCAGGATGTGCACGTTTGTTACATAGGTAAATTTGTGCCATGGCGATTTGGTGCACCTATCAACCCATCACCTAGATATTAAGCCCAGCATACATTAGCTATTTATCCTGATGTTCTGCCTTCCCCCACCCTCCCAGCAGGGGCCAGTGTGTGTCATTCCCTTCCCTGTGTCCATGTGTCCTCATTGTTCAGCTCCCACTTATAAGTGAGAGCATGCAGTGTTTGGTTTTCTGCTCCTGTGTTAGCTTGCTGAGGATAATGGCTTCCAGCTCCATGCATGTTTCTGCAAAGGACATGATCTTGTTCCTTTTTACGGCTGCACGGCATTCCATGGTATTCCATAGTATTCCATGGTGTACATATGAATGGGAGTTAATTCATGATTTGGCTCTCTGCTTGTCTATTGTTGGTGTATAGGAATACTTGTAATTTTTGCACATTGATTTTGCATCTTGAGAATTTGCTAAAGTACCTTATTAGTTTAAGAAGCTTTTGGGCTGAGTTGATGGGATTTTCTAGATATAGGATTAGGTCATCTGCATCTGCATATGTACCACATTTTTTTTTTACCAGTCTATTGATAGGCATTTGTGTTGATTCTATGTCTTTGCCATTGTGAATAGTGTTGCAATGAACATACATGTGAATGTATTTTCACAATAGAATGATTTATATTCCTTTGGGTGTATACCCAGTAATAGGACTGCTAGGGTAAATGGTATTTCTGGTTTTAGGTCTTTAAGAAAGCACCACAATATCTTCCACACTGGCTAAACTAATTTACATTCCCACCAACCAGGTAAAAGCATTTCTATATCTCCACAGCCTCACCAGCATCTGTTGCTTTTTTTGGCTTTTTGACAATGGCCATTCTGACTGGCATGAGATGGTATCTCATCATGGTTTTGATTTGCATTTCTCTAATGATCAGTGAGGTTGAGCTTTTTATAATATGTTTCTTGGATGCATAAATGTGTTGTTCTGAGAAGGGTCTGTTCATTGACCTTTGCCTACTTTTTGATGGGGTTGTGTTTTTCTTGTAAATTTGTTTAGGTTTCTTGTAGACTCTGGATATTAGACCTTTGTCAGATGGATAGATTGCAAAAATTTTCTCCCATTCTGTAGGCTTTCTCTTTGCTCTGATGAGAGTTCCTTTTGCTGTGCAGAAGCTCTTTAGTTTAATTAGATCCCATTTGTCAATTTTTGCTTTTGTTGCAATTGCTTTTGACATTTTCATCATAAAATACGTGGCTGTACCTATTTCCTGAATGGTATTGCTTCGATTTTCCTCTAGGGTTTTTATAGTTTTGGTTTATAAATTTAAGTCTTTGATTTATCTTGAGTTAATTTTTGTATAAGATGTAAGGAAGGGGTCCAGTTTCAATTTTCTGCATATGGCTAGCCAGTTTTCCCAGCCCTATTTATTAACTAGGAAATCATTTTCTTGTTGCTTGTTTCTGTCAGGTTTGTTGAAGATCAGATGGTTGTAGATGTGTGGTCTTATTTCTGAGATCTCTATTCTGTTCCATTGGCCTACGTTTCTGGTTTTGTACCAGTACCATGCTGTTTTGGTTACTCTAACCTGGTACAAGGTTAGTCTGAAGTCAAGTAGTGTGATGCCTCCAGCTTTGTTCTTTTTGGTTAAGATTGTTTTGGCTATACAGGCTCTCTTTTGGTTCCATATAAATTTTAAATTAATTTGTTTCTGATCCTATGAAGAATGTCAATGGTAGTTTAATGGGATTACCATTGAATCTATATACTACTTTGGACCGTATGTCCATTTGCATGATATTGATTCTTCCTATCCATGAGCATAAAATGTTTGGTTTGTGTCCTCTCTGATTTCCTTGAGTAGTGGTCTGTAGTTCTCCTTGAAGAGGATTTTCACTTTCCTTGTTATCTGTATTTGTATTTCATTTTCTTTGTGGCAATTCTGAATGGGACTTGATTCATGATATAGCTCTCTGCTGGTCTATTGTTGGTGTATAGGGATACTTGTAATTTTTGCACATTGATTTTGTATCCTGAGACTTTGCTGAAGTTCCTTATTAGCTTAAGAAGCATTTGGGCTGAGTTGATGGGATTTTCTAGATACACGATTATGTCATCTGCAAAAAGAGACAATTTTACTTTCTTTCTTCCTATTTGAATACTATTCATTTCCTTCCCTTGCCTGATTGCCCTGGCCAGAATTTTCAATACCATTTTAAATAGGAGTGGTGAGAGAGGGGATCCTTGTCTTGTGCTAGTTTTCAAAGGCAATGTTTCCAGCTTTTGCACATTCAGTATGATACTGGCTATTGGTTTGTCATAAATGGCTCTTATTATTTTGAAATATGTTCCATCAATACTTAGTTTATTGAGAGTTTTTAACAAGAAGGGATGTTGAATTTTTTATCAAATGCTTTTTCTACATCTATTGAGATAATCACGTAATTTTAGACTTCAGTTCTGTTTATGTAATGAATTACATTTATTGATTTGTGTATGTTGCACCAGCTTGCATCCCACAGAAGAAGCCGACTGGATTGTGGTGGATAAGCTTTTTGATGTGCTGCTGGATTTGGTTTGCCTACATTTTATTGAAGATTTTTGAATCAATGTCCATCATGCATAGTGGCCTGAAGTATCCTTTATTTGTTATATCTCTGCCAGGTTCTGGTATCAGGATAATGCTGGCCTCATAAAATGAGTTAGGAAAGAGTCCCTGCTTTTCAACTGTTTGAAATAGTTTTAGAGGAAATGGTACCAGTTCCTCTTTGTACCTCTGGTAGAATTCAGTTGTAAATTTGTTTGCTCCTGGGCCTTTTTTGGTTGTTGTTGTTGGTAGGCTACTCATTACTGCCTCCATTTTAGAACTTGTTGTTGGTCTATTCAGGGATTCAAATTCTTTCTGGTTCAGTCGTGTGGGGGTGTATGTGTCCAGGAATGTATCCATTTCTTCTAGATTTTCTAATTTATTTGCATAGAGCTGTTTATAGTATTTTCTGATTGTTGTTTGTATTTCTGTGAGGTCAGTGGGGATATCTTATTTTATTATGTTTTATTCTGTCTATTTGAAAATTCTCGGAATTTCTTACTTCCCATTTGGTGCCCCCCACACCTCCACCTCTACCCTCACTTTACTCTGATCTTTCTGAACATCCTTGACCAGATCTCTTTTCTCTTTCTCCTGCTTGTTCCAATCTACCATCTTTCCCTCTGTCTGCCACTCACTCAACAGAAGTCAGAAGAGAGACTAACTTCCAAGACTCTACCTCCTGCCTATTCCCTGATATCCCTGGTGGCAACTTCTCATCTGGAAGATGAAGGAAAGGGGGACCCTGCAAGAACATCTTATATGATTATTCTTTTTCAGGAACAACTGGTGCAGGTAAGGAAACCTCATTGATTGTCTATCAACCCTGGTCAAAGGCTGAGTTGTGGGAAATAGTTCAAGAATTTTCTGATCCCCATAAATATCCAATTGGGTTGCCTAAGAATTTGAGCTCATTACCAGAACCTATGACCTATGTCATTCAGACCTTTAGCAGCTGTTCTGCATTTTGGTCTCAGAATTAACACTAAGAAACCGCTAGAAAAATCACACCAGTCAGGCCCTATAGCTCACTTAATTCCTGAAGGTCCCATAGTGCCACAATAACCAGCCCCAAACATCCAGAAGACAAGCACAAAGATACATGGAAATGAGTGACTGCTCTGTTAAATATCATTCTATCATTATTCTAAAGAGTTGTGGGTTGGAATAAAATCCAGTAATGTTGCCAGAACCCAAGTGAATCAGCTTTAGTTTATTGTACACGTTTTAATAAAACTTTGAGACAATATTGTGGGATGTAGGCTGATTGCTTTGAAAATAATAAAAGTGATACATTATTAAACACAAGTTTCTTAAACAGATTAGAAGACAATTTAGCTAGCCTTGTAAAATGCCATATGACAAAGTGGGGCACAACCAGAACTAATGAACTAGTTAACTTGGCTGACCAATTATCTCGCACTATGATAAAAAAGGAAAACCAAAAGACTGTTTGAATCATGCATTTACCGTTAAAGCAATTAACGTCTCAAACCTCTCAGCCTCAAAAAAATATTAAGCTCTCTTAATCTGAGGACTCTTCCTTTCCAGTCTGTTACTACTGTACCTCAGAAGGGACTGCCTGAGACTGAAATGGAAGCAACAGCAGAAAGGTGAAACTCAGGAAGACTAGGGGTGCTCTGAGAAAGTTAAAGGGTTTCATCTCTGCAAATATTCTACCCTGACAAATTGAGAGAGATTAATATAATAATAAACCATGAGTGCTCATCTGCCTTAATTGACACGGGAACAACTATAACTTTTATAAATCGTACCTTATTTAGAAACCCCATTCCTCAGAGTGATAAAAGGGTTAACATGGTTGATGTGTCTAATCAAACTATCTCATGTTTTAAGTCCATATCTATAACTTATACTTTAATTGGATTGAGCTTTCCCCTTGAGGGCTCTAAATGTGACACACTTAGTTGGTCCCATGTGTTTCTAATAAACTGTGGGGCCTTCATCAATGTTCTGGGCTATGATATCCTCAAGATTCATAATGCCCATATCTCTTTTTCATTAAACGGTAAACTTTTTTTAAGAATTCGAGACAGGAGACCAAAAATTCCGAATTGAAAAACATCCAGATAATGTATCAGGATTTAGTACTAATGATGTTAAAACACTACCTTGTGACTGGGAATATGAAATAGAGACAGAAAATAAAATATTACAGGGGAAGACAGAACATTGGAATAAAGGGCAGAGAATGGTAAACTTTTTTTTAGCCTCCCCAATCTTTCTGTTAACTCCAGAAGCAGAGCATTTGCTTAAGAGTATACCATCCAACTTAAAGTCCCAGTCAAATACAGACATAAAGAAAATATTCTCAATCACATCAATACAGGTTGAGATACACTCAAATAAACCACTACCCAACTGTAAACAATATCCTCTGTGACAGAATGCCATAGATGGAATTGCCCCATCAAACAATATTAACTCAAAAGGGGGATCATTATTCTTTGTACTTGTCCCTGAAAAAGCCCTATATTCTCTGTAAAACAAAAACAAAACAAGTGGGAGAGGATGATAATTCATACAGGACTTGAGGGCAGTAAACAATATCATAATACCCAGACACTCGGTAGTCCCTAACCCTCATACCCTTCTATCAGCTATACTGACTACCAGCCAACATTTCTGTTATGGATCTCTACAATACCTCCTTTAGAATTCCTGTAGATCCAGAGAGCCAATATTTGCTTGCCTTTACCTGGAAAGAATGACAATATATATGGACTGTAATGCCCCAAGGGTATGCAGAAAATACCACTTATTTTTCTCAAATATTAAAGGCTGATTTAGAGGATTTATTTTTTTTCCCCAGGGTGCAACAGTCATCCAGCATGTGGATGACCTTCTCACTTGTTCAGACACATATCTACTTTTCAGGAAGACATCTAGATTTACTCAAACAGCCACCAAGAGATACAAAGCGTCTAAAGACAGACTTCAGCTATGCCTGCCACAAGTTAAGTATTTGGGGCATATTATCTCAGTGAAAGGACTTAGTATTAACCCTGATAGAGTGAAAGGTATTTAATCTTTTCCAATGCCTATTACTGAAAAACAACTTAGAGAATTTTTGGAACTGGCTGGCTACTGCAGGAATTGGATTCTGAATTTCTCTCTTATGGCTCAACCTCTGTATGCATACCTATAAAAATGAACAATCTGACTCCATCATGTGGACTCCAGAGAGACAATCAACTGTACAACAATTAAAGAAACCCCTTCTAAACTTTCATCATATTCAAAACCTGTGTGCCAACTAGCTGGCCTCTTATAAAGTTTCACTTTTTCATATCCAAATATTACCATTTCCTTCTGTAATAATCTTAATCTGGGCACTCTCTAGCTGGGCCCTTTTGACAAAACCTCTCATGACTGTGTTCTTATGACTGCTCAACTTCTCACCCCAAAGACAGACCTACAGGAGATGCTACTGGATAAAGCTGTGATAGGTTGGGTATCTATCTATAAATGGGTCTTATTTAAGAGGAGAGCATGGAAATTTCAGAGCAGGATATGCTATGGTTTTCTTACTAGAGGTAATTCAAACCAGTCATCTTTCATAAGTGAGATCAGCTCAAATTACCAAATTGACTGCCCTGACCTGAGCTTGTCAATTGGCAAAAGACAAGGCTGAGAACATATCCACTGACTGTCGCTATGCATTAGGGGTTGCTCATGACAATCGGATGCTATGGAAGAAGAGAGAATATTTAACCTAAAGAAAACCCATTAAAAAAAAAAAAAACAGAAAACAAGTATCAGTATCACAGCTGTTAGGAACTATTCTAAACCCAGACCTTTTGGCAATTATAAAAATTCCAGGTCACTCTGAATTGGACATCACTGAAATTTGGGGTAACCAATTTACTGATGCTAAGCTTAAAGAGCAGCATTCAAGCCACCAGCCTCAATCTGGGAAATGGCCATAAAATCCAAAGCAATTAAGAATGTGTTGAAGGAAACTCAAAGCATTGCCCCAACTAAAGAGATATTTACTTGGAAACAGAAGGAAGCCTATCTCCTGAAACTGAAATATGGTGTAGACTTAATAATAATCCCATTACTCCAATGGGATGTCAAGTGCCCCTTATGGAATATGTTCATAATCTGACCCATTGGAATCCATATAAAATGATATTCTGGTCTAAATAATATTACTGAAAACTGAAACTGAAACCGAAATACGGTATAGACCTAATAATAACCACATTATTCCAATGGGATGGCAAGTGCCCCTTATGAAATATGTTCATAATCTGACCCTTTGGAATCCATATAAAATGATATCCTTGTGTAAACAATATTACTGAAAACCATCCTCTATGACAGCACAAAATGTTTACTCCCAATGTGTTAGTTGTCCCAGATATAACGCATGGAATTTCCTCCATGGGGCCCAGGGTCATTTTCCTCTTCCAGCTGACCTTTTGAGGTATGGCAGCTTGATTTTACTCAGCCGACATTATCTCAGGGTTACAGATATGTTTGAGTAATGGTCTGCATGTTTTCCCATCAGGTTGAAACTTTTCCCTGCAGGCAAGCAACAATAATGGCAGTTAGAAAATTCTATTAGAAAAAAGTTATTCCATTATGGGGAGTCCTCTGTAAACTTCACAGTGTTACTGTGAAGTTTTAAGGGCAAGGTTATTCAAAATATTTGTAAAATTGGGTCTATATTTTAACATTTTCATTGTGCCTATTATCCCAGTCCTCATGGCTGGTGGAAAGGACCAATGGAATAATTAAAACACAATTGGCTAAGTTCATAGAGGCATTTCACCTCCCCTGGCCCAAAGCACTCCCCATGGTGCTGCTTACATTCCAATCCACCCCTTTTAGAAAACATCAACAATCCTCTTATGAAATTATAAGGGGAAGGCCTTTGTGTATGGGAAGCAAAATAACTAACCCAAATTTTTTAAATGGAGGTATATTGCAATATTGTAAGGGAGTCATTCATTATAGATTTTTAAAAAGCCAAGATTTGGCTTATTTGAATTTGTAAATTCCTTTCACAGTTGACTATCTGAAGACAGGGTACCTGGTCATAATCTGTAACATGGAGATCTTGGCTTTTAGAAAAAACATTTAATAAAGGACTCCCTTCAACTCCAATGGAAGGGCCCATACCAGACACTATTGACTAATCCATGTGCCATGAAAATAGTGGGTATAGGCTCATGGAATCACCGCTCTCATCTTAAAAAGGTTTAATCTCTTGAGTGGACTGTAACTTTCAGCAAAGATCTTCAACTCCAGTTTACTAAACACTGATATTCTATCCAGGATGAGAATCAAATGACACATGTTGTGGACAGCTTAAATCCAAGACACAGGACCAGGCCTATATACAAAACAACACCTATGGTTATAGTATAATAGCCATTACAATTATTGTCCAACAGATATTGGCAATTGCTATCTTATCCAAAACAGGGCACTTGCCTTTTCTTATTTAATATCCTTTTAGTAGTTAAAAAGAATTTCAAAACCTTGCTTCTACTTATCTTATGTTTCTATGCATTCTTGCCACTGCCACCCACTGTTGTCCATAAAAGAAACCTGTTTCTACAATGGGATCAGAATTATGCAGATAGATTACAAAAGGATGCCTGCTGGACATGTGGACTCATGACCCTTTCCAGTAGATCTAGCCTGCTATGGTGGGCATCTCCTTTTCAAGGTGAGGACTGGATAAAATACCATAAAGTTATTATATCACAGAAATGGTCTGGTATCCTTAGTGGCTAATATAAGAAAAGACGGTGTATATAATTGCCCATTCAAAACATTCTTAAGAGCAAGGCCCATGGAAAAAGTTTCTCAACAGAAAGGATAAGCTTACTAACTCTAACTTTAGCAACACTGCTAGCAAAAAGAGAAGGAAATAACCACGCTGCCCCTCAAACAATGGCCCATTTTCAAAATGGCATAATGAAACTTTGGAATCAGTTTATCTGACTCACCCCTTCATTTGGCAAACTCAGGCAAAATGCTTCTTTATGCTGGGGAACAAAGAAACTACACCAAGGACCAATTGCCAAAACACTTCAAGAGATATGGGGTGAATACCTGGAGAACTTTGTTATCTCATTATTATATTATAATACACTGACTGGCATGCCACTGATTGGGTACAGCAGCCAGGTATTTATTAGCTATTTCCAAATGGGACATTTTGGCTATGTGACACTAACTTATGGCCGTGGTTATTGCCAAGATGGTTCAGAAAGTGTTCTCTAGTTTACGCTTGGGCACAAGGACAAGTAATTCAATCTCTGCCAAAACCAACAAACCTTTTTCATTTACAATCTCACTGGACACGATCTGTATTTCAATGGTATTGATGCAGAGTTTTTGCTGCTTAGTTCAGCTAAATCCAGGTTCTTTTATCATGATGAGGAAAAATTAGTCACATGGACACATTGAAGGATGAGGAGAGCAGAATTTATTGGGTAAAAAGGAAAAAAGAAAAATTCTCGGCAAAGTGAAAGTCCTGCCAATAGGCTCCCACTTCACACATTAAATACCAGACCACCACACATGAGCTGAAGAGGTCAAGCTGCTCCCCACTGCACAAAGCATGAATTTCTCATGATTCTACCCCATCCTCCCAGTGCACAGATGGGTCCCCAATCCATTGCGGGCATGCACAGACAAAACTATGGGCAGGTTCCCTCATCTGCACAAAAGCATATGCTATAAACACTTGTAGGGTGGATTGGAGATTCTCCAGTGACCTCGCTTCTCTGCCTCTTGTATCTATTATTCCCCCTCTAAAGAAGCACATCTAAGTGCCATTAGAAAAAGGATAATGATGCAGATGAAAACCAATCTTAACTGCTTTCTGCTGACAGGGGCTGCTGCTTTTGAAAAATAGCAGTCCGATCTGCTTCCAAGGCCTATCTAAGGGTCTCTGGCAAAAGGGGCCATAATTCAAGGCTCCAGTTTCATGACCATTTGGAGTTTGATGGCCTAAAGGTGAGAAGAGACAAACCAGGTTATTAGAAAACATGTATTTAAATGAAACTTTAAAAGGGGGGGCAGTAAGTACAGCTCAAAAATCCTAAGGCCTTTTACTGATTTGCACAGAGAGAGGGAGGCCAAAAGCCCAACTGGTAAAAAAATTTTTACCCATTTGCTGGCATTTAAGGCTTCTGGTTTCCCTTCCCCTGAACCCAATCCTAAGCCAACCAGTTTAAGGTCTGGAAAATTAACTTTTCCCAGCTTGAAGGATGTATCCAAGAGGAGGGTCCCACAGTACAGAGACACACTTACCTATCAGTGAAGAGAGGACAGAGGAGGAAAAAAAAAAAAAGAAAGAAAAAAAGAAGCCATTTTTCAAAGGAGACCCAGGGGTTCAGGATGCATTTGAAAGGGGTACAGACTAAAGATGAATGGCTACTCATTTAGAAAGAAGGAAGCAAAGTGTCCCAGGTTCCCTTCTCTTCCTAGTGAATATCCAGCATATGTGAGTGAGAGAAAGTGAGATGTTTCTCTTTCTGTCTTCTATTCTTACATCCCCAAGTCCCGGTGACCATGACAGGGTTCTGGCCATGTGTGTTAAAGCAGCTTTCACCCATGTTAACAAGGGGGCATAGGGGTTGGGCATATTCACTCTTACCCATGTATGTCCTATATACCCTGCTGTCAGTTGCCTTCAAATTTGCTAGACCTCATTTATGCCGTGGATACTACCATGACCTTTATCCATGAAATAAGAAACTTGAGTTAATCAGCAGGAATCAGTCATGCTCACCTGCACTGTGCCTTTTAACTTCCATTATTGTCTGCCTCTAGATTCCTCAGATCCAGCTTTCTTTTCTAGGACTTTGACCTGAAGCTTAGAATTCAGTTTAGGACAAAAAAAAAAAAAAAAAAAAATTGCGTCTCAAGGGGGCTTTCATGGGCTCCTTATTATAAGCCAACTGCAAAGGTGAAGCTGCAGAATTGAGTCCTCCTCCGATTAGAAAGAGAAAAGAATGTTTTGTGGCATGCCCAGATAACTTGTGGCTATAGTTATACTTGCCAAGATTTGGGTGCATGGTGCTTGGCTTTTGTTATCTCCCTTGGTTTTACTTACCCAATAAGGAAACCTCCAGGTGATAGGCATCCTATTTATTTCCATCACCTGGCAGAATCTGCAGATAATTGCTCAGAACTAGAATATTAATCCATATTTTTACATTACCCATCCTTTTATGTTCCTTTTCAGCTGTAGCCCGAGATTGCTGGTTGGTTTACAGAAATAAGCAAGGTTAGTCTAAAATGTAGGAAAAAACTTAAAAACAACTAATGAGTCTAGGCTTTAATGACAAATGTTTGATAAATTTTGAAACATAAGTTCTCTTTCTGCAGTCCTCATTTTCATTAAAAACAAATTGTGATAGGACTGAGTTGTTTGCAAAATAGAGTTTAGTCTTATACTTGGCCTGATTATTTGCATAAAGTGCAGCAAGAATAATTATTTTTACATAGGACTTTTAGGTTGACTTTGATAACACTTTGCTCCACCTGGAATCTCAGATAGTACTTTCTAAAGCCCAGCCCAGCCATGGGTTTGTACCTTCAAATACCTGTGAGTTGGGTAAACTCCTCTGTTTTTGAGGCCCCGAGAACATGATGTTCCTGGGCCTGTTAGAAAATAACATTCTTTACTCACTGCAGATTAGGAACCCTGTACAGGGACAGTATAGACAAGATATGAGGCCAGTTTTCCCAAGGAGTTTTTGTCAGCTCTGCAAGTCAAGCTTGATTCCTTAAAGGGAAGCATACCCTTCCAGTCAAAGCCTTGGTAAAACAGCCAGTTTCTCCAATTGCGTCCTGTTGCAGAAGAAAACAGACTCTTAATGCACGGAGGCAAACAACTATATTGCCATAAGTTAAGAATACTCACAATTAGTTTCCAGATTCTGAAGAAGCCAGGAAGAGTGAGAGAGACAAATATACTTAAAATTTTATTCACAGAAATATACGTTACTGAATTATTAAATGCTGTAAGTAGCTACAAATAGGTTTCTTTGACTCTGAAAAACAAAACAAGAATCAACAATGTTCCAAGAAAAGTTCAAAAAATTATTTCAGTTTTCTATTCATTCAGTCCATTCAGTTAACTGTTGTTTTCCTTGATATTTGTGAACACTTTAGCTCTTCATGAGTCCTGTACATTTTTCCTTTATTCCAATGTTACGATCTCCAAAGTTCTTAGCAACCTGCATTTGAGAGCACCTGTCAAAGGTTCTTTGTTTGTTTGTTTGTTTGTTTTTTGAGACAGAGTCTTACTCTGTCAACCAGCCTGGAGTGCAGTGGTGCAATCTTGGCTCACTGCAACATCCATATCCTGGGTTCAAGTGGTTCTCCTGCTTCAGCTTCCCTGATAGCTGGGTCTACAAGCATGCACCACCATGCCCAGCTAATTTTTGTATTTTTTTAGTAGAGATGGGATTTCACCATGTTTGCCAGGCTGTTCTCAAACACCTGACATCAAGTGATCTGCCTGACTCAGCCTCCCAAAGTGCTGGGATTACAGGTGTGAGCCACCATGACTGGTCAAAATTTCTATAGTTGATTATAAACCATATTTTGAAAAGGATTAACACAAGACAATTGTCTATGAATACAGTCAGAAACATGATTGACAGAGAAATTTTATTATCTTCTTGGTTTACAATAACTTAACATAACCTTGATTGTGATTGATAGCATATACTCAGACATTAGAATTTTAGACATTCCAAACAATTTTAGGGCATATATTAATATTATTCCCTAAAACATAACCTGAAGATTAAACATTATTTTGGCAATCCCAGATACCTAGACATGTTAACTAATCCTGTTTACCTTCCTTCTGGATGCTCCAGGGGCCCTCTGTAGCATCCAAAAGCCAGGCATCATGAAAGACAATTTTGAAACTGAAGTTTGATTTTCAGAAACCTGTTAAATGTTGGAGATTTAAAACACTTCATGTTATGAAATGGAATTACAGATTACCATAAATTATTTATTTTGCCAAAATGATTACTCAGACATTTAAAAAGGCAAAAACCTTTTATAAACTTTTAAAAATATCACTGAAGAGCAGATTAATGCCTTAAGGGTACCTTGTTGTGCTTTCATTTCAATGATCAATTTACAAAAAAAAAAAACCCCACTTAATACCCTTTTTAATTTAGCCAATATGTTCAGATGCAGAATTTCTTTTGCAAGTATAATTTTTACAATCCTTCCACAACTTGTTTGAACTTTTAGCTTTACTTATCTAATTTAAAACAATCTTTTAATCCTAGGCAAAAATTTACATTTTGACTACATTTGCACTTTACCAGTAATTTTTAAGGCTGTTTTTCTTTATCAAAGAATAAAGTCACATGAACTAAAAGGTACAACAGCTTTTATCTTCCCTTTTGAAAATATTTGATGCAAGTGCTTATTCTTCTTGAAGTTAATTAATCAGAGATCTTTTTTTATAGACATTACACACACATAACTACACAGTGAGGCAGAAAAGAATCCAGTAGCTATAAGATTTTTCATTTGCCAAACTCCTAATTGGATTATTGGCCTCCGGGTGGAGCCCTTTAAGAGTAAGACTAGGAAACCCTATGGTTTCTATGGTATAATAAATAGGTATAGCTGGAAGACAAAAACAGATTTTAAAAGGGATTTATCTGCCTTTAATTCCTGGGGCTCCATAAGGAAAACAGAGGTCCCTTCCCTCTCAGGTGTGCATTAAGAGTGGCAAGGCAAAATGGAGAAAAATAATACAGTCAACTGAGTAAAAACCTTTTTCCAGAAAACCAAGATCCAAGAAGAGAAAAACATAAAGGTCTATTAATTATACCTAGGACTTGGATATTAACTTTTAATTAAGCTGAGTGCTCTTTAAGAAAATCCTTTTAAATCCCTTGTTACCCCCACTTTAGCTGCACCAAGCAGCCAATATTTCTGTCTTTCAAACTTTACTAAAAGCTCAGAAAAAGGACTATTCAAGGTGGCTCATGGAGGGACGGAGAATCAACAAATGGCAAAGGTCACACAGATTTCAAACCAGAAAGAACTCATTCCCTATGCCAGGATTGAACCTGGGCCACCATTGTAAAACTGTGGAGGCTAAAACAAAGCACTGTTATGTGCTTACAGATCACACCCCCAAGAATGTAAAACAGGATGGGAGCCCTTAGTAAAGTTTGCTACTGACCATACAGAAAGACATGCAAAGCACACCGGATTGGCTACAGCTTAAGACAAACCTCACAAATATTTTTTCATGAATAAAACCTTACAGAGAAAATAAACAGTGATAGTTAGGGTTGTGGCTTAGTAAAATGTTTGCTAAAAGTAAAACAAAACTATTGCTTAAAAGTTAACTCTTGATCTGATGGAGAAAAAAAATAGCTTAAACTGCACAGCTGTGCTAACTGCTGGCAGGGTACAGAAAAGGGACAAAAAAGGCTTAAAATGCAGAGTTGGAAAGATGCCTGGGGAAAGAACCTCTTATTCTTATGCAAATAGATTCCTCCAATGGGGAGAGAAACTTAATTGCTGTCAGATAGAGTTGGACCCTCTGGCTGGGGGAGGGGAAGACTCTACGGATGTATGCGGGGAACTCTGGCCAGCCTGCCATGTAGGGCCCAGGGCAGTGGCTCATTCCCACCTTTCGTGGCCATTGGATGCCACACACACATGCAGCTGACATGGCCTTGTGCCCCAGCTGGGAGAAAAGAGGGGTGGGGAGCTGCCATTTGCTTGTCCATTCCACACACATTTCTGTGGCTGTTGAGATGGGGTTGTATTCAGTTTCCTCTGCCCTCAGAAGTCTAAAGAAAAAAAGTCTCAAGAATGAGAGGGAAGAGGATTTTTTGGTTCACATCTTACCCTTTCTCATGTTCCCATACGGGCCACCAAAATGATGCAGAATTTTTGCTCCTTAGTTTAGTTAAACCCAGGTTCTTTTGTCACAACCAGGAAAAATTAGGCACATGGACACATTGAAGGATGAGGAGAGCAGAATTTATTGGGAGAAAATGAAAAAAAAGAAACATTAAATCTTGAGGAAGTCCTGCCAATGAGCTCCCACCTCACTAATTGAATACCAGGCCACCACACATGAGCTGAAGAGGCCAGGATCCAACCCCTTGGCCAAGGCACAAACTTCCATGGCTCTACCCCCTTGTCCCAGTGCAAAGGTGGATCTCCAGTCTATTGTGGGCATGCACAGACAAGACCCTGGGCAGTTTCCCTTATCTTCACAAAAGCATCTAATGTAAACACTTGTGAGGTGGGTCAAAGATTCTCCAGATCCCCACTTATCTGCCTCCTGCATCTATCATTATGATCATTTAGCTTCAATCTTCATACCACAAATAGATATTGAAGATGTTATATGGCATATGTGGCATTAACAAATGATACACAAAAGGTATACACAAAATGATATCCACATGAGTATCTCTTTGCTAAACAATGAGTTCTCACTCATGAGGAAGGCAGTGCTGCAAAATTTTATGGCCTTAGATATGCTCACTGGAGCCCAAAAGGGAACCTGAACCATCATAAAAGCCAAATGTGTTTATTTTTAGGAGATCATGTCTCCTAAATTTGTATCTGATTGTTTTCTCTGCCCTATTGTCTACACTATTTTATGTTAAAAGGTAGATTCACTGAGCCAGACAAAGGCATAAATGACTACCTTCCCCTACTTCCCCTCACAAAAAAAATGTGTATTTCTCAATATTCCACCATTTCCCCTTTAAATTTGAAGCCCTCAAAATCATCTTGGGAGACAGGAATAGACCTCTGTCCCAGGCATGCATCCTTAATTTCGGTAAATAAACCTTCTAAAATGATGGAGATTTGCCTTGGTCGTTTTCCTTGACTTACAGGAGACACCTTGTTTATCCTTGGTTAAGTCATAATCTTGATTAAGGATTACTGGTTTTGGTGATTAAGCCTTAATCAAGATAATGGGAGAGTACCTTTGGTAAAAAGAAGTTCAAAAGCTAGAAATATCAGCTGTTTGTCACACCTAAAATCTAAGCACAAAAAATTTCAAAAGATGTACTTTTTTAAACAATAAAGCTCTATGGTCAGAAGTTAGCTTCATTAAAAGCTGACATTAAAGCTATTCCTTCCTCTTTTCTGTCTTCAGTACAACATAAAAGTGTTACAGGTAGTTAGGTCTGAGCAGTGCAGGAAAGGGCTCTCCCCCCACCCACTAGAAATGTTGGGTGATGGGTTCATTGTAGATTCTGGATATTAGCCCTTTGTCAGATGAGTAGGTTGCAAAAATTCTCTCCCATTTTGTAGGTTGCCTGTTCACTTTGATGGTAGTTTCTTTTGCTGTGCAGAAGCTCTTTAGTTTAATCAGATCCTATTTGTCAATTTTGGCTTTTGTTGCCATTGCTTTTGGTGTTTTAGACATGAAGTCCTTGCCCATGCCTATGTCCTGAATGGTATTGCCTAGGCTTTCTTCTAGGGTTATTATGGTTTTAGGTCGAACATGTAAGTCTTTAATCCATCTTGAATTAATTTTTGTATAAGGTGTAAGGAAGGGATCCAGTTTCAGCTTTCTACATATGGCTAGCTAGTTTTCCCAGCACCATTTATTAAATAGGGAATCCTTTCCCCATTTCTTGTTTTTCTCAGGTTTGTCAAAGATCAGATAGTTGTAGATATGTGGCGTTATTTCTGAGGGCTCTGTTTTGTTCCATTGATCTATATCTCTGTTTTGGTACCAGTACCATGCTGTTTTGGTTACTGTAGCCTTGTAGTATAGTTTGAAGTCAGGTAGTGTGATGCCTCCAGCTTTGTTCTTTTGGCTTAGGATTGACTTGATGATGCGGGCTCTTTTTTGGTTCCATATGAACTTTAAAGTAGTTTTTTCCAATTCTGTGAAGAAAGTCATTGGTAACTTGAAGGGGATGGCATTGAAAAGAAGACATTTATGCAGCCAAAAGACACATGAAAAAATGCTCATCATCACTGGCCATCAGAGAAATGCAGATCAAAACCACAATGAGATACCATCTCACACCAGTTAGAATGGCAATCATTCAAAAGTCAGGAAACAACAGGTGCTGGAGACGATGTGGAGAAATAGGAACACTTTTACACTGTTGGTGGGACTGGAAACTAGTTCAATCATTGTGGAAGTCAGTGTGGTGATTCCTCAGGGATCTAGAACTAGAAATACCATTTGACCCAGCCATCCCATTACTGGGTATATACCCAAAGGAATATAAATCATGCTACTATAAAGACACATGCACATGTATGTTTTTTGCGGTGCTATTCACAATAGCAAAGACTTGGAACCAACCCAAATGTCCAACAATGATAGACTAGATTAAGAAAATGTGGCACGTATACACCATGGAATACTATGCAGCCATAAAAAGTGATGAGTTCATGTCCTTTGTAGGGACATGGATGAAATTGGGAATCATCATTCTCAGTAAACTATCGCAAGGACAAAAAACCAAACACCTCATGTTCTCACTCATAGATAGGAATTGAACAATGAGAACACATGGACACAGGAAGGGGAACATCACACTCTGGGGACTGTTGTGGGGTTGAGGGAGGGGGGAGGGATAGCATTAGGAGATATACATAATGCTAAATGATGAGTTAATGGGTGCAGCACACCAGCATGGCACATGTATACATATGTAACTAACCTGCACATTGTGCACATGCATCCTAAAACTTAAAGTATAATAATAATAATAAAAAAAAGTTGACTGATGGTACATCAATTATTGCATTGCCTCTATATAAAATGATAATTTGGTAGTGCCAGGGAGAAACCATTTCCTGATGGTCCACACCTGTTAACAACAAAATTTTAATTGAATGGAGACCCCAGGAGAAGCAACTTCCTGGGCATGCATGTTAAGAGACAAAAATGATGAAGTATTATCTTCTGGGGCTACACTCCATTAGTAAAGGGAAGAAAGCCTCAGTTGGTGATGCTTATAACTTCCTAAACACACTGTCCAGACTCAATTCCAAAGGGTAAGGAAAGCACTGGGCATGTGAAAAGCCCAACCAAAGGGAAGAATCTTGGGAAAGAGGTGAACTTATTAAAGTTCTAGGATCATGGTTAAATGAGGAACTTGACCTTCTCTCTTTAACCTTCATGTGCCCACTTGGGTTTCTTCCAAGTACACCTTCCTCTTTTTCTTGTTCCAAAGTCTTTTTAAATAAACTTGCATTTCTGCTCTGGAACTGGCCTCCATCTCATTTTCTGCTTTATGCTTCTCAGTGGAATTATTTTGAGGATGCATGGACTGAAGTTGCTCTGGACCCGTAAGGATAGGCCACTGGTAACTCGGGGTGCCTCAGATCTCCTCCACCAGTAACAAAAGTATCTAGAGTGGAATTCTAATTACTCAGACACTTTAAAAGCACAGAAAAAGGCACTACTCACACACTTTTTCGAGTCTTCCCTGTTGCTCTAGGGTATTAAAAGGTTTTCATGCTCTAGTCATGGAAAGGTTCCTCTCAGATCTAATACTCTTCTCTTTTTTGTATTCTGTTACATGATATATTTGGCTCTTGGTGGTACTAGAGGTTACTTTGTACCATGAGAGAACACTTGATCTTTATGTGTGTGATGGTTGGTGAGTTGATGTTGAGAGTTGCAGTTTTGGAGGTGGCTTACAGCAGTTGTTTATGGTGAATATTTATTACTACAGGGGACTACTCCTATCTTTATGTGTTAGGTTGAGGACTAAACTTTGACATATTTTCTTCTCTTGCCCAAATTTCCTCTATCTAACGGGGGTGGGGAGTTATGCCATACAAATCATAAAGTCCCACCAGAGGGCTTTTATTTATCCCTTATATAACATGACTTACTTTCCAACCTGACACTGGCATAGCATCACATGACATATATATGTGTGTATATATATATATATATGTGTGTGTATATATATATATACACACACACACACACACATATCATGACATATATATACACACATATACATATATACATATACACACATATACATATATACATACATATATATGTATATATTAACCCAAAATATGTTTATTTGCCATATCTTGAAATAGCCCTGCCAACTTGTCTCCCATGGGGAAATATCTACATTCTGTAGAGATTCCTCTTTCCTTTTATGGTACTTCTTCCTGATCTAAGAATCAACTAAGAGTCTGACACCTTTTTAAGTCTGATAAGAAACATTTACAATCTATTTTCTCTGAAGCCTGCTACCTAAAGGCTTCATCTGGACAAGAACCTTGGTCTCCACAATCCCTTATCTTAACCCAGACATTGTCTTTCTATTAATTCCAAGTCTTTAGACAAAGTTTTTCAACCAGTTGCCAATCAGAAAATCTTTGAATCTGCCTATAACCTGGAGACCCCTACTTCCAGTTGTTCTGCCTTGCCAGTCTGAATCAATGTACCTCTTACATATATTGACTGATGCCTTATGGCCCCCTAAAATGTATAAAACCAAGTTGTTGCCTGGCCACCTTGGGCACATGTTCTCAGGTTTTACCTAGGGCTGTATCATGGGCCATGGTCACTCATATTTGGCTCAGAATATACCCCTTGAGATGTTTTACAGAGTGTGACTCTTTTCACCAACAAGTGAAGAAAGGCATAGTTTAAAAACTTAGAAAAATATTTTGTAGTGAGGTGCGCTGTGAAAGTTTGGCCTAATCTCGTGGCACTTTTTTCCTTTGGGGGACCCAGGATTCAAAGTAAATGTGGGATCCTTGATTTTTAAAAATCTAGATTCTCTGCTTTCCAGTTGTACCGTCTCCTCAAACAATTAAATATTAGGCCCTGAAAACTGCAAATATTTTATTTATCCTGTTCATTAAAGGCCTCCACCCAGAAGTATGTAATCTATTCAGGAAGCAAGCTAAGCTGAAAAGACCACAATCTAACTGTACTGGTCTCTAAAATATGACTTTCTGACATTAAGCTGCTATTTTGAAACTCTTTGTAAAAGAAGTTTACATCTACAGGGGAAATCTTCATTTGTAAGAGCACCTGCCTGCTCCCAAGCCACTGGAAACTACTTTTACAACAGGGAAGACATTGGCTTAAAGTATACCTGACTAATTGTACCTTTAAGATGCTTGGCCAGCACTCTTGTCTTGACTAAGCCTACACCTATCCCTTTGTCTCAGCAAATAATGTTGTTTAGATTTAAGATCGGTGCCTTTGAGATGTAAATTTTCACTTAAGCATCATCCTTTTAGAAGTGCAATTTAGAGTTGCCTAGTTAACCATTGTTTAAAACTTGATAGTCAAAGGCGGGAGAGAAATTATTTGCACACTGGGAAATGAAGAATCTTATAATGCTAAATAATCTGCTTCTGTGTTTCTGTATGCCTATACATTTGTATATTACCCTTGTAAGTGTGTTTTACTGCACAAATATATAAAAGAGCTCTACTTAATTGCTTAAAGAAAAATTAAATGCCTAAATTAAATATTTGATCAGAAAAGTAGAAAGTAACTCAAACGTCTTTTAGTTCTCATGACTTGGGTAATTAACTAGACAAGACTAGTTAATATTTTTGGTTTAATAAAAACAACTGTGCCTTATGAACAGCAAAACACTTAAGTACCCTTGACTTCTTGCTTAAGTGGCTACAGCCTAACATTTATACAATGTAAATGGTTAACAGGAAAATAACTAAAGATGATGGCTAGCTTTATTCAATATCTTACAAAATTTTATGAACAGTTCAAACATGATTGAATGAAATAAATTAGACATAAATGTTTCATAAAATGTTGGTATGTGGTGAATTTCTTAAATTACTTACATTCTAGGTTTACACAAAAACTAAGGTTACTGAAATTTTAAACTACATATGTTAAAATTCTAATTAATATGTAATTAAAACTACCAAAATAAAGAAAATAATTTTTTTAAAAAATGTTGTGGGTACATAGTAGGTACACATTTTTATGGTTTACATGAAATATTTTGACACAAGTATGCAATACTTAATAATTACATCAGAATAAATGCAGTATCCATCCACTCAAGCATTTATCCTTTGTGTTACAAACAATCCAATTATATTGTTTTAGTTATTTTAGAGATGTGCAATTAAATTATTTTTGACCATCAACATCTTGCTGTGTAAGAAGATACCAAGTCTTACTCATTCTTTCTTTTATTTTTATTCATTAACCATCCCACTTTCCCCTCATCCCTCCACTACCCTTTTCAGCCTCTATTAACCACCCTCTGCTCTCTATCTCCATGAGTTAAATTATTTTAATACTTAGATCCCATAGTGAGAATATGTGATATTTGTCTTTCTGTACCTGGTTTATTTCATTTAATATAATGACTTCCACTTCCATCCGAGTTATTGCAAATGAAAGAATGTCATTCTTTTTTTATGACTTGCTAGCCCTCCAATGTGTATATGTACATTTTCTTTATCTGTCTGTTGAAGAACACTTAGATTGCTTTCAAATTTTGCTATTGTATAGTGCTGTAATAAACATTAAGAGTAGATATCTCTTCAATATACTAATTTTCTTTCATTTGGGTATATGGCTAGATCATATGGTAACTCTAGTTTTAGTTTTCTGAGGAGCCGCCAATTTTTTCTCCCTAGTAGCTATACTGTTGGTGGTACATTCCCACCAACAGTGTACAAGGGTTCCATTTTATCCACATTCTTTCAGCATTTGTTATTGCCTGACTTTTGAATGAAAGATATTTTTACTGGGGTGAGATGAGGTCTTATTACAGTTTTGATATATATTTCTTTGATGATCAGTGATGTTGAGCACATTTTCACATATCTGTTCAACATTTGCATGTCTTTTTTTTTGGAGAAATGTCTGTACAAATGTTTGGTCCATTTTTATTTATTTATTTTTACCAGATTATTATATTTTTTTCCTATACAGTTGTTTGAACCTCTTATATGTTCGGGCTATTAATCTCTTGTCATATAGGTAGTGTTCAAAAGTTTTCTCTTATTCTATTGGTTGTCTCTTCACTTTGTTTATTGTTTTCCTTTCTGTGCAACAGCTTTTTAACTTAATGTTATCCATTTGTCCATGTTTGCTTTGGTTGACTGTGCTTGTGTGGTATTACTCAGGAAATCTTTGCCCAGTCCAATGTCCTGGAGAGTTTCCCCAATGTTTTCTTTCAGTAGCTTCATAGTTTGAGGTCTTGGATTTAAATCCTTAGTTCGTTTTGATTTGATTTTGTATATGGTGAGAGATAGGGGTCTAGTTTCATTCTTTTGTATATGGCTATCCAGTTTTCTCAACACTATCAATTAAACTGACTGTTATTTCCACAATATTTGTTCATGGCACCATTGTCAAAAATGAGTTCACTGCCAATGTATGAATTTATTTCTAGATTCTCTATCCTACTCCATTGTCTATGTGTCTGTTTTTATGATAATACCATGCTGTGTTAGTTACCATAGCTCTGTATTATTGTCCCATTGAGCTTGGAAATATTTCTTACTGCTCTATTTTTTGACATAGTTTGAGTACAATTAGTATCAGTTTGTTTTTTTTTTTGTTTTTTTTTTTTTTTTTAATGTTTGGCAGAATTCAGCAATGAAGCCACTGAGTCCCTGGCTTTTTTTTTCCCCCCGGGAGACTTTTTATTAGGACTTCAGTCTTATTACTTGTTATTGGTCTGTTCAGGTTTTGGACTTACTCATTGTTCAATCTGGATAGGTTGTATGTGTCTGGGAGTTTATACATTTCTTCTAGATTGTCTAATTTATTGGCATATACTTGCTCATAGTAGCCGCTAATGATTCTTTGAAGTAACAGTTGTAATGTCTCCTTTTTCATCTCTAATTTGGTTTATTTGGTCTTTTTCTATTTTTCTTAGTCTAGCTAAAGTTCTGTCAATTTTTAATTTTTTTCAAAAAATCAACTTTTTAATCCATTGATTTTTATATAGTTTTTAAATTTCAATTTTTATTTATTCTTGTCTGATCTTTATTATTTCTTTTCTCCTACTAATTTTTGGTATGGTTTGTTCTTACTGTTTTACTTTTTAAAGATGCATCATTATGTTGTTTATTTGAATTTGTTGTTGTTATTGTTTTCATGTAGGAACATATAGCTATAAACTTGCCTCTTAGGAATGCTTTTCCTGTGTCACATAGATTTGGGTATGCTGTGTTTCTATTATATATTTCACAAAATTTTTAAATTTCCTTCTTAATTTTCTCATTGACTCACTGGTCATTCAGGAGCACCTTGTTTAATTTCCTTGTGTTCACACAATTTCCAAAATTTCTCTCATATTTGATTTCTAGTTTTATTCCACTGTGGTCAGAGAAGATGCTTGATGTTATTTAAATTTTTAAAATGTTTTAAGACTTAAATGTTTTGTGACCTAACTTGTGTTTTAAATGTTTTGTGACCTCACCTATGATCTATGCTTGAGAATGTGAGAATGATACATGTACTGAGGAAAAGAATGTGCACTTTGCAGTCTTTAGATAAAATGTTCTGTAAATATCCATTTGTTCTACAGTGCAGACTGAATCATTGTTGACTTTCTGTCTGGAAGATGTGCTCAATGCTGAAAGTGGAGTGTTGAAATCTCCAACTATTATTGTGTTAAGATCTGACTCTCTCTTTAGATCTAATAATATTTGCTTTATATAACTCTGTGCTCCAGTGTTGGGTGCATATATATTTTAAATTGTTATATATTTTAAATAGATCCCTTTATTATTATATAGTAACCTTCTTTTTATCTTCTTATAGTTTTGTCTTGAAATCTATTTTTTTCTGATATAAGTATAGCTACTCCTGCTTTTTTTGTTTATTTGTTTTTATTGGTATGGAGTATTTTTTCCATCCCTTTATATTTAGTTTATGTGTCTATTTACAGATGAAGTGCATATTTTATGAGCAACAAATCATTGTCTTATTTTTTTAATTATTCAACCACTCTATGTCTTTTGGTTGAAAATTTTATTCTAGTTATATTCAAAGTTTTTATTGATAAGTAAGGACTTACTCCTGCCATTTTGTTATCTTTTTTCTTGTTGTTTTGTGGTTTCTCTTTATTCTTTCCTTCCTTCCTATCTTCCTTTTAGTGATGGTAATTTACTCCGGTGGTGTAATTTAATTTCTTACTTTTAGTTTTTGTTTATCTGTTGTATGCTTTTGATTTGAGATTATCATGAGACTCAGAGATACTATCTTATAATCTTTTAAAAAAATTTTATAATCTATTATTTTAAGCTGATATCAACTTAACACTTTTTGCAAAAACAATAAAATAAACCAGCAAAAATAAAACTAATGAAAACTCTACATCTTTAACTACATTTCCCTGATGTAAAACTTTCTGTTGTTTTTATTTACATCTCATTGTACTATCTCTTGAAAAGTTGTTGTAGTTATTATTTTTGTTTGATTCATCTTCTAGTCTTTCAACTAAAGAGCAGTTTACACACCACAGATACAGTGTTATAACAAATTGTTTTTTCTGTATACTTACTATTATCAGTGAGTTTTGTACCTTCAAATTATTTCTTATTGCTCACTAATGTGCGTTTCTTTCTGATTGAAGTACTCTCTTTAGCATTTTTTAAGGACAGGCCTGGTGTTGATGAAATTCCTCAGCTTTTGTTTGTCTGGGAAAGTTTTATTTCTCGTTCATATTTAAAGGGTATTCTTTTGTAAGATATACTATTATAGAGTAAAAGTTTTGTTTGTTTGTTTGTTTGTTTGTTTGTTTTGAAAAAAGGCCTCACTCCAATTTCCCAGGCTGGAGTGCAATGGTACAATCATGGCTCACTATAGCCTCAAACTCCCAGGCTCAGGCGATTCTCCATCTCACTACCTGATCAGGTGAAACTACAAGCACATGCTACCACCCCTGGCTACTTTTTAATATTTTCTGTAGGGATGGGGTTTAGCCATCTTGCTTAGGGTGGTCTTGAACTCCTGAAATCAAGCAATCTGCCCACTTCAGCCTCCCAAATGTTGGGATTACAGATGTTAGCCACCACACCTGGCAGGGTAAAAATTGTTTTTTTTGTTTTGTTTTGTTTTGTTTTGTTTTCTTCAGCACGTTAAATATGTCATGCTACTCTCTCCATGCCTATAAGATTTCCAGTGAAAACTTTGCTGTCAGATGTATTAGAGATCCATTTTATGTTATTTATTTCTTTTTCTATTTTTGATATTTTTTTTCTTTATCCTTTACCTTTGGGAGTGTGACTATTAAAATCTTTGAGATAGACTTCTTTGGGTTAAATCTGCTTGAGAGTCTACGATCTTCTTGTACTTAGATAGTGATAGGTTTCTCTATGTTTAGGAGAATTTCTCTGATATTATTCCTTTTGAATAAACTTTTTCAAGCCTATCTCTTTTTCTACCTCCTCTTCAAGGTCAATATATCTTAGATTTGTCCTTTTGGGAATATTTTCTAGATTTTGTAGGTGTGCTTCATGGTTTTATATTCTTTTTTTGTCTTCTCTGATAGTGTATTTTCAAATCACCCTTATTCAAGGTCCATTCTTTTTTCTGCTTGATCGGTTCTGCTATTGAGAGACTCTGACGCATTCTTCAGGATGTCAATCATATTTTTCAACTCTAGAATTTATTTTTGATTCTGTTTATTTCAATACCTTTGTTAAATTTATCTGATAGAATTCTGAATTTGTTTTCTGTGTTATCTTAAATTTCTTTAAGTTCCTTAAAACAGCTATTTTGAATTATCTGTCTGAAAGATCACATATATCTATTCCTCCCTGATTGGTTTCTGTTGTCTTATTTAGTTCATTTGAGAAATCGTATTTTCCTGGATGGTCTTAATGTTTGTGGATGTTTGTCTTTGTCTGGATATTGAAGAGTTAGGTATTTATCATAGTCTTTGCAGTCTGAGCTTGTTTGTACATGTCCTTATTGCAAAGAGTTCCCAGGTATTCAAAAAGACCTGGATTTTTTTTTTAATCTAGGTTGTATCTTCATTAAGGAGCACCTGAAGCCCAGTATTGATCTGGTTTTTGCATACTCATGCAGGTAATGTTCTGATGGTCTTGAATTATATCTGGAAGAATTCTCTGGGTTTTCAGGGATAGACTCTGTATTAGTCCATTTTACACTCCTGATAAAGACATACCTGAGACTGGGCAACTTAAAAAATAATTTGACTTATAGTTCCACGTGGCTGGGGAAGCCTCACAATCATGGCAGAAGGCAAGGAGGAGCAAGTCCCATCTTACATGGATGGCAGCAGGCAAATGGAAAATGAGGAAGATGCAAAAGCAGAAACCCCTGATAAAACCATGAGCTCTCATGAGACTTATTCACCACCACAAGAACAGTATGGGGGAGACTGCCCCATGATTCAATTACCTCCCATGAGGTCCTGCCCACAACATGTGGTAATTATGGGAGTACAATTCAAAATGAGATTTAGGTGGAGACACAGAACCAAACCATATCATTCCGCCCCTGGCCCCTGCCAAATCTCATGTCCTCACATTTCAAAACAAATCATACCTTCCCAACAGTCCCGGAAAGTCTTAACTCATTTCAGCATTAGCTCAAAAGTCCACAGTCCAAAGTCTTATCTGAGACAAGGCAAGTCCCTTCCACCTATGAGTCTGTAAAATCAAAAGCAAACAAGTTATTTCATAGATACAGCAGGGGTAATGACATTAAGTAAATAAAACCATTCCAAATGGGAGAAATAGGCCAAAACAAAGGGGCTACAGGGCCCATGCAAGTTTGAACTCTAGCGGGGCAGTCAAATCTTAAAGCTCCAAAATGATCTCCTTTCACTCCAGTCTCACATCCAGGTCACAGAGATGGGTTCCCATGGTCTTGGGCAGCTCCATCTCTGTGGCTTTGCAGGGTATAGCCTCCCTTCTGGCTGCTTTCATGGGCTGGTGTGGAGTGTCTGTGGCTTTTCCAGGCACACAGTGCAAACTGTTGGTGGATCTACCATCCTGGAGTGTGGAGGATGGTGGCCTCTTCTGACAGATCCACTAGGTGGTGCCCCAGTAAGAACTCTGTGTGGGGGCTCTGACTCCACATTTCCCTTCTGTACTGCCCTAGCAGAGATTCACCATGAGAGCCCTGCCCCTGCTGCAAATTTCTGCCTGGGCGTTTCCATACATCTTCTGAAATCTAGGCAGAGGTTACCAAATTTCAATTCTTGACTTCTGTGGACACACAGACTAAACACCACTTGGAAGTTGCCAAGGCTTGGGACTTGCATCATCTGAAGCCATGGCCCAAGCTCCACATTGGCCCCTTCCAGCCACAGCTGGAGCAGCTGGGAGGAAGGGCAACAAGTTCCTAGGCTGTGCACAGCTCAGGGACCGTGGGCTTAGCCCATAAAATTATTTTTTCCTCCTAGGCATTTTGGCCTGTGATGGGAGAGGCTGCTGTGAAGACCTATGACATGCCCTGGAGACATTTTACCTATTGTCTTGGGGATTAACATTTGGCTCTTTGTTACTTATGCAAATTTCTATAGCTGGCTTATTTCTCCTCAAAAATGGGATTTTCTTTTCTATTGCATTGCCAGACTGCAAATTTTTCAAACTTTTATGCTGTTTCCTTTTTAAAACTGAATGCTTTTAACAGTACCCAAGTCAACTCTTGAATGCTTTGCTGCTTAGAAATTTCTTCTGCCAGATACACTAAATCATCTCTCTCAAGTTCAAAGTTCCACAAATCTTTAGGACAGGGGCAAAATCCCACCAGTCTCTTTGCTAAAACATAAAAAGCGTTACCTTTGCCTCAGTTCCCAACAAGTTCCTCATCTCTATCTGAGATTACCTCATTCTGGACCTTATTGTCCATATCGCGATTAGCATTTTCGGCAAAGCCATTCAAAAAGTCTCTAGGAAGTTCCAAACTTTCCCAGATCTTTCAGTCTTCTGAGCCCTCCAAGCTGTTCCAATCTCTGCCTGTTTCCCAATTCCAAAGTTGCTTCCACGTTTTTGGGTATCTTTTCAGCAACACATCATTCTACTGCTATTTAGTGTATTAGTCCATTTTCACACTGCTGATAAAGACATACCAAGACAGTGCAATTTATAAAATAAAGAGGCTTAATTTGACTTACAGTTCCACATGTCTGGGGAAGCCTCACAAACATGGCAGAATGCAAAGAGGAGCAAGTCCTGTCTTACATGGATGGCAGCAGGCAAAGAGAGAATCAGGAAGATGCAAAAGCAGAAACCCCTGATAAAACCATCAGATGTCATGAGTCTTATTCACTATCATGAGAACAGCATGGGGAAACTGCCCCCATGATTCAATTATCTCCCACTGGGTCCCTCCCACAACACGTGGGAATTATAGCAGTAAGAGTCAAAATGAGATTTGGGTGGGGACACAGAGCCAAACCTTATCAGACTCTTTTTTTCTTTTCTACTTTATTTCAGGCAGAGTCTCTGTCTCTATTCTGAGCTGTCTGGAGTTGAGCATGAGGTGACACAAGCAGTTTTGTGGTACTCTGCTTAGTCAGTCCTAAAGCCAGCAAGGCACTGACTCTCATTCAAGGCCCACTGTGACCACCACCTGGTTATCACCATTGTTTGTTTAAGGCTTTAGGCCTCTACAATGAGCAAGTGGTAAAATAAACCAGGCTTGTGTCTTGATTGGTTGGGAAAAAGTGTCTTCTCTATCAAGGAGCAAAGGCATATGGTTTTTGAAAGATCTGAATTGTCACTGTGGCTATATGCAAAATTATTATATTACAATGACCTGTGATCCTACTTTAATAAAGTGTTTTACACCTTTCATATTTGATACCCTTCTCAAAATTAAATTTCAAATTATAAAATTCAGGCTTTTGAATCATGGAAGTTCAAGAGAGGCATATTAGGCTTATTTGGTATGTGAAAATTATGTAGGAAGCTTTGTCAAATAAGAAACAGTGTTTAACTCTCTGAGTTATATTTGTATAAATGTGTTATCAACATGTATTCCAA
The DNA here is from genome assembly GCF_028885625.2 of Pongo pygmaeus. Taxonomy (NCBI): domain Eukaryota; kingdom Metazoa; phylum Chordata; class Mammalia; order Primates; family Hominidae; genus Pongo; species Pongo pygmaeus. The sequence continues at coordinate 58,228,711 of NC_072396.2, read as the reverse complement.
AAGTTTACAAGATTTCTAAAATTCTTTTAGCTTAGTGTATGTTTTCACCAATAATTATGAGTTTTATGGTTTTTTCAACTTTAAGTTCTGAGATATATGTGCAGAACATGCAGGTTTTTTATACAGGTATACATGTGCCATGGCGGTTTGCTGCACCAATCAACTCATCATCTAGGTTATAAGCTTTGCATGCATTAGGTATTTGTTCGAATGCTCTTGCTCCCATCGCCCCCACCCCCAAAAAAGCCCCAGTGTATGATGATCCCCTCCCTGTGTCCATGTGTTCTCATTGTTCAACTTCCACTTATGAATGAGAACATGCTGCATTTGGTTTTCTGTTCCTGTGTTAGTTTGCTGAGAATGATGGTTTCCTTTCCCTGCAAAGGACATGAACTCATTGTTTTTTATGACTGCATAGTATTCCACAGTGTATATGTGTTACATTTTCTTTATCTGGTCTAACATTGATGGACATTTGGGTTGGTCCCAAATCTTTGCTATTTTAAATAGTGCTGCAATAAACATATGTGAGCATGTGTCTTTTTAGTTGAATGATTTATAATTCTTTGGGTATATACCCAATAATGGGATTGCTGGGTCAAATGGTATTTCTTGTTCTAGATCCTTGAAAAATTTCCACACTGTCTTACACAATGGCTAAACTAATTGACACTCCCACTGAATGGTATTGCCTAGGTTTTCTTCTAGAGTTTTTAAGGTTTTAGGTTTTATATTTAAGTCTTTAATCCATCTTGAGCTAATTTTTGTATAAGGTGTAAGAAAAGGGTCCAGTTTCTGTTTTCTGCATATGGCTAGCCAATTTCCCCAGCACCATTTTTTAAATAGGGAATTCTTTACCCATTGCTTGTTTTTGTCAGGTTGGTCGAAGATTGGATGATTGTAGATATGTGGTGTTATTTCTGAGGCCTCTGTTCTGTTCCCTTGGTCTATATATCTGTTTTGGTATCAGTACCATGCTGTCTTGGTTACTGTAACCTTATAGTATAGTTTGAAGTCAGGTAAAGTGATGTCTCCAGCTTTGTTCTATTGCTTAGGATTGTCTTGGCTATATGGGCTCTTTTTTGGTTCCATATAAATTTAAAGTACTTTTTTCTAATTCTGTGAAGAAAGTCAGTGGTAGCCTGATGGGAATATCATTGAATCTGTAAATTACTTTGGGCAGTATAACCATTTTCATGATATTGATTCTTCCTATCCATTAGCATGAAATTTATTCCCATTTGTATGTGTCTTCTCTTATTTGCTTGAGCAGTGGTTTGTAGTTCTCCTTGAAGAGGTCCTTCATGTCCTTTGTAAGTTGTATTCCTAGATATTTTCTTCTCTTTGTAGCAATTGTGAAAGGGTATTCACTCATGATTTGGCTCTCTGTCTGTTATTGGCATATAGGAATGCTTGTGATTTTTGCACATTGATTTTGTATCCTGAGAATTGCTGAAGTTGCTTATCAGTTTAACGAGTTTTGGGGAAGAGACAATGGGGTTTTCTAAATACAAAATTACATCATCTGCAAACAGAGACAATTTGACTTCCTCCCTTCCTATTTGAATACACTTTATTTCTTACTCTTGCCTCATTGCCCTGGCCAGAACTTCCAATACTATGTTGAATAGAAGTGGCGAGAGAGGGCATCCCTGTCTTGTGCCAGTTTTCAGAGGGAATGTTTCCAGCCTTTACCCATTCAATATGATATTGGCTATGGGATTGTCATAAATACCTCTTATTATTTTGAGTTGTGTTCCATCAACACCTAGTTTATTGAGAGTTTTTCACATGAAGGGGAGTTGAATTTTATCAAAGGCCTTTTCTGCATCTGTTGAGATGATCATGTTGTTTTTGTCTTTGGTTCTGTTTATGTGGTGGATTATGTTTATTGATTTGTGTATGTTGAACCAGCATTGCATCCCACTGATGAAGCTGACTTGATCATGGTGGATAAGCTTTTTGATGTGCTGCTGGATTTAGTCTGCCAGTGTTTTATTGAGGATTTTTGCATTGATGTTCACCAGAGTTATTGGCCTGAAATATTCTTGTTTTGTTGTGTCTCTGATAGGTTTTTGTATCAGGTTGATGATGGCCTCATAAAATGAGTTAAGGAAGAGTCCCTCATTTTTGATTTTTTGGAATAGTTTCAGAAGAAATGGTACCAGCTCCTCTTGGTACCTCTGGTCAAATACAACTGTGAATCCATCTGGTCCTGTCCTTTTTTTTTTTGGTTGGTAGGCTACTAATTACTGCCTCAATTTCAGGACTTGTTATTGTTATTTCAGAACTTGTTATTCTGGGATTGAACTTCTTCCAGGTTTAGTCTTGGTAGGATATATGGGTCTGGGAATGTACTCATTTCTTCTAGATTTTCCAGTTTATTTGTGTAGAGGTGTTTAAAATATTCTCTAGTTTGTATTTTTGGGGGATCAGTGATGATATCTCCTTTATCATTTTTTATGCTGTCTATTTAATTCTTCTCTTTTCTCTTCCTTATTAATATGCCTAGTGGTCTATCTATTTTGTTAACCTTTTCAAAAAACAAGCTCCTCGATTCATTGATTTCTTTGAAGGTTTTCTGTGTATCTACCTCCTTCAGTTATGCTCTGATCTTAGTTATTTCTTGTCTTCTGATAGCTTTTGAACTTGGTTGCTCTTGCATCTCTATTTTTTTTTAATTTTATTATTATTGTACTTTTAGGGTACATGTGGACAATGTGCAGGTTTGTTACGTATGTATACATGTGCCATGTTGGTGTGCTGCACACATTAACTCGTCATTTAGCATTAGGTATATCTCCTAATGCTATCCCTCCCCCGTCCCCCCACCCCAAAACAGTCCCCAGTGTGTGATGTTCCCCTTCCTGTGTCCATGTGTTCTTATTGTACAATTCCCACCTATGAGTGAGAACATGCGGTGTTTGGTTTTTTGTCCTTGTGATAGTTTGCTGAGAATGATGGTTTCCAGTTTTATCCATGTCCCTACAAAGGACATGAACACGTCATTTTTTATGGCTGCATAGTATTCCATGGTGTATATGTGCCACATTTTCTTAATCCAGTCTATCGTTGTTGGACATTTAGGTTGGTTCCAAGTCTTTGGTATTGGGAATAGTGCCGCAATAAACATAAGTGTTCATGTGTCTTTATGGCAGTATGATTTATAATCCTTTGGGTATATACCAAGAAATGGGATTGCTGGGTCAAATGGTATTTCTAGTTCTAGATCCCTGAGGAATCGCCACAATGACTTCCACAATGGTTGAACTAGTTTACAGTCCCACCAACAGTGTAAAAGTGTTCTTCTTTCTCCACTTCCTCTCCAGCACCTGTTGTTTCCTGACTTTTTAATGGTCCCCATTCTAACTGGTGTGAGATGGTATCTCATGGTGGTTTTGATTTGCATTTCTCTGCTGGCCAGTGATGAGAAGCATTTTTTAATGTGTTTTTTGGCTGCATAAATGTCTTCTTTTGAGAAGTGTCTGTTCATATCCTTTGCCCACTTTTTGATGGGGTTGTTTGTTTTTTTTCTTGTAAATTTGTTTGAGTTCATTGTAGATTCTGGATATTAGCCCTTTGGCAGATGAGTGGGTTGGAAAAATTTTCTCCCATTCTGTAGGCTGCCTGTTCACTCTGATGGTAGTTTCTTTTGCTGTGCAGAAACTCTTGAGTTTAATTAGATCCCATTTGTCAATTTTGACTTTTGTTGCCATTGCTTTTGGTGTTTTAGACCTGAAGTCCTTGCCCATGCCTATGTCCTGCTGTTTTGGTTACTGTAGCCTTGTAGTATAGTTTGAAGTCAGATAGCGTGGTACCTCCAGCTTTGTTCTTTTGGATTAGGAATCACTTGGCAATGTGGACTCTTTTTTCGTTTCATATGAACTTTAAAGAATTTTTTTCCAATTCAGTGAAGAAAGTCATTGGTAGATTGATGAGGATGGCATTGAATGTATACATTACCTTGGGCAGTATGGCCATTTTCACGATGTTGATTCTTCCTACCCATGAGCATGGAATGTTCTTCCATTTGTTTGTATCCTCTTTTATTTCATTGAGCAGTGGTTTGTAGTTCTCCTTGAAGAGGTCCTTCACATCCCTTATAAGTTGGTTTCCTAGGTATTTTATTCTCTTTGAAGCAATTGTGAATGGGAGTTTACTCATGATTTGGCTCTCTGATTGTCTGTTATTGGTGTATAAGAATGCTTGTGATTTTTGTACGTTGATTTTGTATCCTGAGACTTTGCTGAAGTTGCTTATCAGCCTAAGGAGATTTTGGGCTGAGACAATGGGGTTTTCTAGATATACAATCATGTCATCTGCATCAGGGACAATTTGACTTCCTCTTTTCCTAATTGAATACACTTTATTTCCTTCTCCTGCCTGATTGCCCTTGCCAGAACTTCCAATACTATGTTGAATAGGAGTGGAGAGAGAGGGCATCCCTGTCTTGTCCCAGTTTTCAAAGGGAATGCTTCCAGTTTTTGCCCATTCTGTATGATACTGGCTGTGGGTTTGTCATAAATAGTTCTGATTATTTTGAGATACGTTCCACCAATACCTAATTTATTGAGAGTTTTTAGCATGAAGGTTGTTGAATTTTGTCAAAGGCCTTTTCTGCATCTATTGAGATAATCATGTGGTTTTTGTCTTTGGTTCTGTTTATATGCTGGATTACATTTATTGATTTGTGCATGTTGAACCAGCCTTGCATCCCAGGGATGAAGCCCATTTGATCATGGTGGATAAGCTTTTTGATGTGCTGCTGGACTCAGTTTGCTAGTATTTTATTGAGGATTTTTGCGTTGATGTTCATCAAGGATATTGGTCTAAAATTCTCCTTTTTGGTTGTGTCTCTGCCAGGCTTTGGTATCAGGATGATGCTGGCCTCATATAATGAGTTAAGGAGGATTCCCTCTTTTTCTATTGATTGGAATAGTTTCAGAAGGAATGGTACCAGTTCCTCCTTCTACCTCTCGTAAAATTCAGCTGTGAATCCATCTGGTCCTGGACTCTTTTTGTTGGTAAGCTATTGATTATTGCCACAGTTTCAGAGCCTGTTATTGGTCTATTCAGAGGTTCAACTTCTTCCTGGTTTACTCTTGGGAGGGTGTATGTGTCGAGGAATTTATCCATTTCTTCTAGATTTTCTAGTTTATTTGCGTAGAGGTGTTTGTAGTATTCTCTGATGGTAGTTTGTATTTCTGTGGGATCGTTGGTCATATCCCTTTTATCATTTTTTATTGTGTCTATTTGATCCTTCTCTCTTTTCTTCTTTATTAGTCTTGCTAGTGGTCTATCAATTTTGTTGATCCTTTCAAAAAACCAGCCCCCACATTCATTAATTTTTTGAAGGTTTTTTTGTGTCTCTATTTCGTTCAGTTTTTCTCTGATTTTAGTTATTTGTTGCCTTCTGCTAGCTTTTGATTGCGTTTGCTCTTGCTTCTCTAGTTCTTTTCTTTGTGATGTTAGGGTGTCAATTTTGGATCTTTCCTGCTTTCTCTTGTGGGCACTTAGTGCTACAGATTTCCCTCTACACACTGCTTTGAATGCATCCCAGAGATTCTGGTATGTTGTGTCTTTGTTCTCATTCGTTTCAAACATCTTTATTTCTGCCTTCATTTCTTTATGTACCCAGTAGTCATTCAGGAGCAGGTTGTTCTGTTTCCATGTATTTTAGTGGTTTTGAGTGAGTTTCTTGATCCTGAGTTCTAGTTTGATTGCACTGTGGTCTGAGAGACAGTTTGTTATGATTTCTGATCTTTTACATTTGCTGAGGAGAGCTTTACTTCCAACTATGTGGTCAGTTTTGGAATAAGTGTGGTGTGGTGCTGAAAAGATTGTATATTCTGTTGATTTGGGGTGGAGAGTTCTGTAGATGTCTATTAGGTCTGCTTGGTGTAGAGCTGAGTTCAATTCCTGGGTATCCTTGTTAACTTTCTGTCTCGTTGATCTGTCTAATGTTGACAGTGGGGTGTTAAAGTCTCCCATTATTATTGTGTGGGAGTCTAAGTCTCTTTGTAGGTCACTCAGTACTTGCTTTATGAATCTGGGTGCTCCTGTATTGGGTGCATATCTATTTAGGATGGTTAGCTCTTGTTTTTGAATTGATCCCTTTACCAGTATATAATGGCCTTCTTTGTCTCTTTTGATATTTGTTGGTTTAAAGTCTGTTTCATCAGAGACTAGGATTGCAACTCCTGCCTTGTTTTATTTTCCATTTGCTTGGTAGATCTTCCTCCATCCTTTTATTTTGAGCCTTTTTGTGTCTCTGCACGTGAGATGGGTTTCCTGAATACAGCACACTGATGGGTCTTGACTCTTTATCCAATTTGCCAGTCTGTGTCTTTTAATTGGAGCATTTAGTCCATTTACATTTAAATTTAATATTGTTATGTGTGAATCTGATCCTGTCATTATAATGTTAGCTGGTTAGTTTGCTCATTAGTTGATGCAGTTTCTTCCTAGCCACGATGGTCTTTACAATTTGACATGATTTTGCAGTGGCTGGTACCGGTTGTTCCTTTCCATGTTTAGTGCTTCCTTCAGGAGCTCTTTTAGAGCAGTCCTGGTGGTGACAAAATCTCTCAGCATTTGCTTGTCTGTAAAGGATTTTATTTCTCCTTCATTTATGAAGATTAATTTGGCTGGATATGAAATTCTGGGTTGAAAATTCTTTTCTTTAAGAATGTTGAATAATGGCCCCAACTCTCTTCTGGCTTGTAGAGCTTCTGCCGAGAGATCCGCTGTTATTCTGATGGGCTTCCCTTTGTGGGTAACCCGACCTTTCTCTCTGGCTGCCCTTAACATTTTTTCCTTCATTTCAACTTTGGTGAATCTGACAATTATGTGTCTTGTAGTTGCTCTTCTCGAGGAGTATCTTTGTGGTGTTCTCTGTATTTCCTGAATCTGAATGTTGGCCTGCCTTGCTAGATTGGGGAAGTTCTCCTGGATAATATCCTGCAGAGTGTTTTCCAACTTGGTTCTATTCTCCCCATCACTTTCAGGTACACGAATCAGACATAAATTTGGTCTGTTCACATAGTCCCATATTTCTTGGAAGCTTTGTTCATTTCTTTTTATTCTTTTTTCTCTAAACTTCCCTTCTCGCTTCATTTTGTTAATTTCAACTTCCATCTCTGGTACCCTTTCTTCCACTTGATAGCATCTGCTCCTGAGGCTTCTGCATTCTTTACGTAGTTCCTGAGCCTTGGCTTAGAGCTCCATCAGCTCCTTTAAGCACTTCTCTGTATTGGTTATTCTAGTTATACATGCGTCTAATTTTTTTTCAAAGTTGTTAACTTCTTTGCCTTTGGTTTGAATTTCCTCCTGTAGCTCGGTGTAGTTTGATCGTCTGAAGCCTTCTTCTCTCAACTCGTCAAAGTCATTTTCCATCCAGCTTTGTTCCCTTGCTGGTGAGGAGCTGCGTTCCTTTGGAGGAGGAGAGACGCTCTGCTTTTTAGAGTTTCCAGTTTTTCTGCTCTGTTTTTTCCCCATCTTTGTGGTTTTATCTCCTTTTAGTCTTTGATGATGGTGATGTACATATAGGTTTTTGGTGTGGATGTCCTTTCTGTTTGTTTGTTTTCCTTCTAACAGACAGGACCCTCAGCTGCAGGTCTGTTGAAGTTTGCTAGAGATCCACTGCAGACCCTGTTTGCCTGGGTACCAGCAGTGGTGGCTGCAGAACAGCCGATTTTCATGAATTGTGAATGCAGCTGTCTGATCTTTCCTCTGGAAGTTTTGTCTCAGAGGAGTACCTGGCCGTGTGAGGTGTCAGTCTGCCCCTACTGGCGGTTGCCTCCTAGTTAGGCTGCTTGAGGGTCAGGGGTCAGGAACCCAGTTGAGGAGGCTGTCTTCCCGTTCTCCAGCTGCGTGCTAGGAGAACCACTGCTCTCTTCAAATCTGTCAGAGAGGGACATTTAAGTCTGCAGAGGCGGCTGCTGTCTTTTTGTTTGTGAATGCCCTGTCCCCAGAGGTGGAGCCTACAGAGGCAGGTAGGCCTCCTTGAGCTGTGGTGGGCTCCACCCAGTTGGAGCTTCCTGGCTGCTTTGTTTACCTAAGCAAGCCTGGGCAATGGCGGGCACCCCTCCCCTAGCCTTGCTGCCACCTTACTGTTTGATCTCAGACTGTTGTGCTATCAATCAGCAAGACTCCATGGGCATAGGACCTTCTAAACCTTGTGTGGGATATAATCTCCTGGTGTGCAGTTTTTTAAGCCCGCATACCAGAGCTGTTCCTATTCGGCCATCTTGGCTCCACCCCCGGTGTGCCATTTTTTAAGCCCATCAGACAAGCGCAGTATTGGGGTGGGAGTGACCCGATTTTCCAAGTGCTGTCTGTCACTGCTTTCTTTGACTAAGAAAGGGAACTCCCTGACCCCTTGAGCTTCCCAAGTGAGGCAATGCCTCACCCTGCTTTGGCTCACGCACAGTGCACTGCACCCACTGTCCTGCACCCATTGTCTGGCACTCCCTATTGAGATGAACCCGGTACCTCATATGGAAATGTAGAAATCACCTGTCTTCTGTGTCGCTCATGCTGGGAGCTGTAGACCAGAGCTGCTCCTATTCAGCCATCTTGGCTCCACCCCCTGGTGTGCCATTTTTTAAACCCGTTGGAAAAACACAGTATTAGGGTGGGAGTCACCCGATTTTCCAGGTGTTGTCTGTCACCCCTTTCTTTGACTAGGAAAGGGAATTCCCTGACCCCTTGTGCTTCCTGGGTGAGGCGATGCCTCGCCCTGCTTTGGCTCGCACACGGTGAGCTGCACCCACTGTCCTGTGCCTACTGTCTGGCACTCCCCATTGAGATGAACCCAGTACCTCAGTTGGAAATGCAGAAATCACTCATCTTCTGCATCACTCATGCTGGGATTTGTAAACTGGAGCTGTTCCTATTTGGCCAACTTAGCTCCTCCCCCCTCTAATTTTCTTTTTAAATTATTATGTTAGGGTGTTGATGTTAGATGTTTCCCACTTTCTGATGTGGGTATTTAGTGCTATAAATTTCTCTCTTAACACTGCTTTGTGTGTCAGAGATTCTAATGTGTTGTCTGTTTTTTGTCCTTGGTTTCCAAAAACTTCTTTATTACTGCCTTAATTTCATTATTTACCCAGTAGTCATTCAGGAGCAAGTTGTTCAATTTCCATGTTGTTGTGCAGTTTGAGTGTGTTTCTTAATTCTGAGTTCTAATTTGATTATGCTGTGGTCTGAGAGACTGTTTGTTATGATTTCCATTCTTTTGCATTTGCTGAGGGGTGTTTTACTTCAAATTATGTGGTCAATTTTAGAATATCTTCTATGCAGTGCTGAGAAGGATGTATATTCTACTGATTTGGGGTGAAGAGTTTTGTAGATGTCTGTTAGGTTCACTTGGTCCAGAGCCAAAATCAAGTACTAAATGTTCTTGTAAATTTTCTGTCTCTTTGATCTGTCTAATATTGATAGTGGGGTGTTAAGTCTCCCACTATTATTGTGTGGGAGCCTATGTCTCTCTGTAGGTCTCTAAGAACTTGTTTTATGAATCTGGGTGCTCCTGTATTGGATGCATATATATTTAGCATAGTTAGCTCTTCTTGCTGCATTGATTCCTTTACTATTTTGTAATGCCCTACTTTGTCTTTTTAATCTTACTTGGTTTAAAGTCTGTTTTATCATAGACTAGTATTGCAAACCCTGCTTTTCTTTGCTTTCCATTTGTTTGGTAAATATTCCTCCCTTCCTTTACTTTGAGCCGTTGTGTGTCTTTGCACGTGAGATGAGTCTCCTGAATACAGCACACTTATGGGTCTTGCCTATTTATCCAATTTGCCAGTCTGTGTCTTTTAATTAGGGCATTTAACACATTTACATTTAAAGTTAATATTGGGCATTTAACCCCTTTATATTTAAGGTTAATATTGTTATGTTTGAATTTGATCCTGTCATCATGATGCTAGCTGTTCATTTTTCACATTAGTTGATGCAGTTTCTGTATAGTGTCATTGGTCTTTATATTTTGGTGTGTTTTTGCTGTGGCTTGTACTGCTTTTTCATTTCCATATCTAGTGCTACCTTCAGGAGCTCTTGTAAGGCAGGCCTGGTGTTGAGAATATCCCTCAGCATTTGCTTGTCTGTAAATAATTTTATTTCTCCTTTGCTTATGAAGCTTAGTTTGGCTGGATATGAAATTCTGGGTTGAAAATTCTTTTCTTTAAGAATGTTGAATATTGGCCCCCACTCTCTTCTGGCTTGTAGGGTTTCTGCAGAGAGATCTGCTGTTAGTCTTGGAGAATCTGATGATTATGTATCTTGAGGTTTCTCTTCTCAAGGAGTATCTTAGTGTTGTTCTCTGTATTTTCTGAATTTGAGTGTTGGTCTGTCTTGCTAGATTGGGAAAGCTCTCCTGGGTAATATCCTGAAGTGCGTTTTCCAACTTGGTTCCACTCTCCCCATCACTTTCAGGTACACCAATCATTCATAAGTTTGGTCTTTTTAAATAGTCCCATATTTCTTGGAGGCTTTGTTCATTCCTTTTCATTCTTTTTTCTCTAATCTTGTCTTCACACCTTATTTCAGGAAGTTCTTATTCAATCTCTGATATCCTTTCTTCCACATGATTGATTCAGCTATTGATACATGTGTATGCTTCATGAAGTTCTCATGCTGTGGTTTTTTTAGATCCATCAGCTCATTTATGTTCTTCTCTAAACTGTTTATTCTAGTTAGCAGTTCCTGTAACCTTTAATCAAGGTTCTTAGCTTCCTTGCATTGAGTTAAATCATGCTCCTTTAGCTCAGAGGAGTTTGTTATTAACCATCTTCTGAAGCCTACTTCTGTCAGTTTATCAAACTCATTCTCCATCCAGTTTAGTGTCCTTTGTGGAAAGCAGTTGTGATCATTTGGAGGAGGAGGCATTCCAGCTTTTCAAATTTTCAGCATTTTTGCACTGGTTTTATCTCATCTTTGTGGATTTACCTCCCATTGATCTTTGAGGCTGATGACTTTTGAATGGGTTTTTTTTTTGTGTGGGAATCCTTTTTGTTGAAGTTGATGTTATTGCTTTTGGTTTGTTACTTTTTCTTCTAACAGTCAGGCCCCTCTTCTGTATGACTGCTGGAGTTTGCTGAAAGTCCACTCCAGACCCTTTTTGCCTGAGTATCACCAGTGGAGCCTGAAGAACAGCAAAGATTTCTGCCTGCTCCTTCCTCTGGAAGATTTATCCCAGAGGGGAACCCACCTGATGCCAGCCAGAGGTCTTTTGTGTGAAGTGTCTGTCAAAACCTTGCTGGGAAGTCTCTCCCAGTTAGGAGGCAGAGGGGTCAGGGACCCACTTGAGGAGGCAGTCTGTCCCTTAGCAGAGCTCAAGCACTGTGCTAGGAAAAACCACCTTGTCAGAATCCACTGCTCACTTCAGAGCCAGCAGGCAGGAACATTTATGTCTGCTGAAGCTGTGCCCACAGCCACCCATTCCCCCAGGTGCTCTGTCCCGGGGAGATGGGAGATTTTTCTTATAACCCCCTGACTGGGGCTACTGTCTTTCTTTTGGAGAAGCTCTGCACAGTGAGGAGGAATCTAGAGAGGCAGTCTGGCCACAGCTGCTTTGACACACTATGGTGAGATCTGCTCATTCTGAACTTCCCGGCCTCCTTAGCACTTTCAGGTGAAAACCACCTACTTAAGCCTCAGTAATGGCAGATGCCCCTCCCCCAACCAAGCTGGATCATCCCAGGTCAACTTCAGACTGCTGTGCTGGCAGCGAGAATTTCAAGCCACTTGTTCTTAGCTTGCTGGGCTCTGTGGGAGTGGGACCTGCTGAGCAAGACCCCTTGGCTCCCTGGTTTCAGCCCCCTTTCCAGGGGAGTGAATGGTTTTTTCTCACTGGGGTCCCAGGCACCACTCATTTTGAAATGCAGAAATCACCCACCTTCTGCGTTGGTTTTGCTGAGAGCTGTAGACCCACACCTTTCCTATTCAGCCATTTTGCCAGATCCCTCAGCAATTTTTTTCCAGCTTCTAGAGCTGCCTGCATTCCATGACTCATGGCCCTGCACACTCTAACCTTGGCTTCTGTTGTCCATCCCCTCTTGATTTTTATGTTAAACTGTTGCATTCCACAGAAATAATCAAATTTCCTAGTCAACTGCATTTTTAATCATGGCTATTCTCAGCCTTTTGTCATCCACAGATTATTATTTTACCTTGATTCTTCTCAAGAAGTGGTTTATAATCACCTACAGCCCCAAATTTGCTGCTTCTTCAAGGGAAATTCATGAAAAGGACCTTTACAAGCACTCTTGAATACAGGTTTTCCTGATAATGTTGAAGATCATACTATTGGACTAAGTAAAATATTCCAAAACTCTAATTTAAAAGCTTATGTATTCATGTAGATTGCTAACTCAACAAGTGGAACAAAAGTTAATTACATGGAACCACACTAATAGAGGATTAAATTTATATGACATATTAGTTTAGAACATTGCCAATTCTTTTTATGTTTTATTTTCCAGAGTCAAGAAAAGTTTTTCTTTCTTTGGAGCTATTTATAGCTTAAATAAATAAGTTAAAAATAATACTTAAAAACATAAAAAATGTATAACTTAAATAGCCCCAAAGAGTAATATTTTATATTTGTTTATTATGTATATTTTGTATTTTATATATTATATATATTTTATTTTTTCTAAAAACACCAGATACATGTGCATAATGTGAATGTTTGTAACATAGGTATACATGTGCCATGGTGGTTTGCTGTACCTATCAGCCCATCTTCTAAGTTCTCTCCTCTCACCCCCATACCCCAACAGGCCCTGGTGTGTGTTGTTCCCTTCTTTGTGTTCATGTGTTCTCATTGTTCAACTCCCACTTATGAGTGAGAACATGTGGTATTTCTTTTTCTGTTCTGTGTTTGTTTGTTGAGGATAATGGCTGCAAGCTTCATCCATGTCCCTGCAAAGAACATGATCTCATTTCTTTTTATGGCTGCATAGTATTCCATGTTGTATATGTACCGCACTTTCCTTATTCAGTCTATCATAGATGGACATTTGGGCTGGTCCTATGTCTTTGCTGTTGTAAATAGTGCCGCAATAAAAACATGTGGACCTGTGTCTTTATAGTAGAATGATTTATATTCCTTTCAGAATATACCCAGTAATGGGATTTCTGGGTCAAATGGTATTTCTGGTTCTAGATCCTTGAGGAATGGCCATACTGTCCTCCACAATGTTTGAATTAATTTACATTCCTACCAACAGTATAAAAGCATTCCTATTTCTCCCCAGCTTCACCGGCATCTATTCTTTCCTGACTCTTTAATAATTGTCATTCTGACTGGCATGAGATGATATCTCATTGTAGTTTTGATTTGCATTACTCTGACGGCCAGCGATGTTTAGCTTTTCTTCATATGTTTCTTGGCCACATAAATGTCTTCTTTTGAGAAATGTCTGTTCATATCCTTTGCCCACTTTTTGGTGTTTTTTTTTCTTTTAAATTTCTGTATGTTCCTTGTAAATTCTGGATATGAGACCTTTGCCAGATGGGTAGATTGCAAAATTTTCTCTCATTCTGTAGGTTGCCTGTTCACTGTGATGATAGTTTCTTTTACTGTGCAGAAGCTCTTTGATTCAATCCCATTTGTCAATTTGGCTTTTGTTGCAATTGCTTTTGGCATTTATGTCAGAAAGTCTTTGCCCATGCCTATGTCCTGAATGGTATTGCCTAGGTTTTTCTTCTGGGGTTTTTATGGTTTTGGGTTTTACATTTAAATCTCTAATCCAACTTGAGTTAATTTTTGTATAAGGTGTAAGGAAGGGGTCCGGTTTTAATTTTCTCATATGACTAGCCAGTATTCCCAGCAACATTTACTGAATTGGAGATCATTTCCCCATTGCTTGTTTTGTCAGGTTTGTTGAAGATCAGATGGTTGTAGATGTGTGATGTTATTTCTGAGGTCTCCTTTTTGCTCCACTGGTCTATATATCCGTTTTGATACCAGTACTATGTTGTCTTGGTTACTGTAGTCTTTTAATATAGTTCAAAGTCAGGTAGTGTGATGCCTCCAAGTTTGTTCTTTTTACTTAGGATTGTCTTTTCTATACAGAGTCTTGTTTGACTCCATATAAAATTTAAAATAGTTTTCTTTCTAATTCTGTGAAGAACGTCAGTGGTAGTTTGATGGGATTAGTATTGAATCTATAAATTACTTTGGGAAGTATGGCCATTTTCACCATATTGATTATTCCTATCCATGAGGATTGAATGTTTTCTCTCTGGCTGCCCTCACAATTTTTCCTTCATTTTGACCTTAGAGAATCTGATGATTATGTGTCTTTTGTATAAGGAATCTCAGATTTGACCTTTAAAAGCTTTGAGTGTAGGAAGCCAAGCCAAACATTTGCCACCAGACTGTCTATAACACCTGTGCAAATTGGGTGACTTGCTCTCTTTTCAAGTCCCAAAATATCTTGTAATTCATAAGACTGTCAAAAAAGGGACATTTTTTACTTAACACAAGGCCAGAAACTTTGTAAGGGAACCATGTAGGCAAAGTATTAGGCCAGTTTTTCCAAAGAGCCTTTTATCAGCTCTATAAAGTAAACCTTAATTCTTCAAAACAGTCTGGTCATATCTTAAAACATGCCTTTCCAATCAAAGTCTTTGTAAAATAACTGGTGAAAAAAGGAAAAGAGATTCTTATTGAACTTATACAAATTATTATTTTCCCAAGTTAAAAGTAATTTTTAAATTTTGGAGAAATCAAATTAAGAGAAAAATAAAGGTTTCAATTTTGCTCACAAAAGTAAAAAATATAAAATATAAAAAACATAATAAATATAAAATATAAAATATATGAAATATAAAAAATAGCATTTTGGGGCTATTTAAGTTATAATCTTTTATATTATATTATTTTTAACTTACTTATTTAAGTTATAAACAGCTCCAAAGAAAGACTTTTCTTGACTCTGGAAAATAGAACATAAAAAGAATCAGCAATGTTCTAAACAAAAATGTCGTAAAAATTTAGTCCTCTATTAGCTTAGTTCCATGTAATTAACTTTTGTTTCACTTGACGTTGGATTAGCAATCTGCATGAATACATAAGCTTTCAAATGAGAGTTTTGGAAGATTTTACTTTAGTCCAATGGTATCATCTCCAAAGTTATCAGAAATACTTGTATTCAAGAGTACTTGCCAAGGAATTTTTCATGAATTTTCCTTGAAGAAATGGCAAATTTTGGACTGTAGCTGATTATAAAGCACTTCTTGAGAGAAATCAAGGAAAAGCAATAATCTATGAATGACAAAAGGCTTCGAATAGCCATGATTAAAAATGCAATTGACTAGAAAATTTGATTACTTTTGTGCCATACAGCAGTTTAACATAAATATCACAATTATTGGTAACAACATATACTAAGATATCAGAATTTAGGAACCTCATACACTTTTGGGACACGTTAATAACACATTTATACAAATATAACTCAGAGAGTTAAACATATTGAAAGAAAAACAAACAAAGCAACAACAACAGCATCAATAACAAAAAATGTCCCCACAAAAATCCCATCTAAAGGTCAGCAGCCTCAAAGATCAAAACTAGACAAACTCATGAAGATGAGAAGGAATCAATGAAAAAAATGCTGAAAACCCAAAAGGCCAGAGTGCCTCTTCTCCTCCAGATGATTTCAAGGACTCTCCAACAAGGGTGCAGAAGTAGAGAGAGGATGAGATGCATGAACTGACAGAAGTTGACTTCAGAAGATGGGTAATAAAATAACTCCACTGAGTTAAAAAAAAATGTTCTAACCCAATGCAAAGAAGCTAAGAACCTTGATAAAAGGTTAGAGTAATTGCTAACTAGAATATCCAGTTTGGAGAGGAGCATAAATAACTTGATGGAGCTGAAAAACACAGCATGAGAACTTTGTGAAGCATACACAAATATCAATAGTAGAATCCACCAAGTGGAAGAAAGGATATCAGAGTTTGAAGACCACCTTGCTGAAAAAAGGCATGCAGACAAGAATAGAGAAATAAGAATGAAAAGAAATGAACAAAGCCTCTAAGAAATATGGGACTTCATAAACAGACTGAACCTAAGATTGATTGGAGTACCAGAAGGAGGTGGGGAAAATGGAAACAAGCATAAAAACACATTTCAGGATATTATCCTGAAGTTCCCCAACCTAGAAAGACAGGCCAACATTCAAATTCTGGATGTAAAGATAACACCATTGAGATAATGCATGAGGAAGTCAACCCCAAGACACATAATCATCAGATTCTCTATGGTCAAAATGAAGGAAAAATTGTGAGAACAGCCAGAGAGAAAGGCCAGGTCACCTACAAAAGGAAGATCATTAGACTAACAGTGGACCTCTCAGCAGCAACACTATAAGCCAAAAGAGATTGGGGGTCAATATTCAACATTATTAAAAATTTTTTCAACCAATAATTTCCTATCCAGCCAAACTAAGCTTCCTAAATAAAGAAGAAATAAAATTCTTTCCAGAAAAGCAAATGCTGAGGGATACCATTACCACCAGGTCTGCCTTACAAGAGCTCCTGCAAGAAACACTAAATATGGAAAGGAAAATCCAGCAGCAGCCACTGCAAAAACACACCAAAATATAGATAACAATGAAACAATGAAGAAACTGCATCAACTTGTGTGCAAAATAACCAAATAGCAGCATGATGACAGAATCAAATTCACACATAACAATACTAACCTTAAATTAAATGGGCTACATGCCCCAATTAAAACACAGAGACTAGCAAATTGGATAAAGAGTCGAGACCAATCAGTGTGCTGTATTCAGGAGACCCTTCTCATGTGCAAAGATACACATGGGTTCAAAATAAAGGGATGAAGAAAAATTTACCAAGCAAATGGAAAGCGAAAGAAAAACAAAGAAACAAAAGAGCAGGGGTTGCAATTTTAGTCTTTGACAAAACAGACTTTAAACCAACAAAGATCAAAAAAGACAAAGAATGGCATTACATAATAGTAAAGAGAACACTTCATCAAGAAGAGCTAACTATTCTAAATATATATGCACCCAATACCGGAGGACTGAGATTTATAAAACAAGTTTTTAGAGACCTACAAATAGATTTAGACTCCCACACAATAATAGTGGGAGACTTTAACACCCAACTGTTAAGTATTAGACACAGCTATAAGACAGAAAATTAACAAGGATATTCAGGAGTTGAACTTAGCTCTGGATCAAGTTTGACCTAGTAGACATCTATAGAACTCTCTATCCAAAATCAACAGAATATACATTCTTCTCAGTGCTACATGGCACTTATGCTAAAGTCAACCACATAATTGGGAGAAAAACACTCCTCAGCAAATGCAAAAATAGTGAAGTAATAACAAACAGTCTCTCAGACCACAGTGCAATCAAATTAAAAATCAAGATTAAGAAACTCACTCAAAACCACACAATTACATGGAAATTGAACAACCTGCTCCTGAATGACTCCTGGGTAAATAATGAAAGCCAACTTTAAAACAGCCTACATGGCCATTCACTGCTCTTGTTGCACTTTATACAAATAATCAGGCCAAGTATGATACTAAAACTCATTTTACAAATAAGTTGGTCCTGCTAAGATTTATCTTTGGTAGAAATGGAGAACTGGAGAGAAAAAAAGGTGCATACATCTTTTATTAGATTCCAGCTTTGTCCTTTGTTTGAGTTTTTTTTTTTTCTTATAATTTATACTAATTCCTGAATTATTTTCAGGCTACAAGTCTCTCAAAAAGGACCAGATTTTAATTTTCTTTATAATTTTTTAGTTTACACCTGAATGATATATGTTTTATTTTTATACTGGCATATACATCTTCTTTTTAAATATAATAATTATGTTCATAGTATTTCTACTACTTATCTCTTGTTTTACTTCTCCTGAAATAACTAAGTTCATGGTACCCTGAAGACTACAGATGATTCAGCAAGCAACAGCAGCTATAGATCAATGACTTTGACAGTACTTCCTGGGAATTAGCTTTCTTGGCAATGATGTACAGGTTGGCACTCAGGTTCTGCTCATCAGTACATTCAGAAGAAGGATTTTTTTATAAAAATGGGTGAGGAAAAAAATAACTTTTCTCTGAGCAATTGAGTCCTTTTAAATGATGAGGCCCAGAGAAATATTAAAATAAGGCAGCAATCATGTTTCACCTTCCTCCTTGAGCTATGTATTTATCTATTGAAGCTGCTTGCTATTGTGACAAGTGGCTATAAATTTACCTAACAATGCCACATAGACACTAACCCATATCCTATAGTTTAACAATGTACATCCAATCACTAATCAATGTTATTTCTGTAAATCAGTTAGAATTCCTGACAAACAACTTTGTATCAGCCCTGTGACTGTTTTTTTTTTTTTTTTTTTTTTTTTTTTTGCCTTTAAAAACTTGCTTCTCTTTGTATTTTTTTAAAAAGTCCAAACAGAGTTCATATCCAAAGCTGCTTGATTCTGAGACTTCAAGGCAGCTATTGTCACTTTGGCCCAAGTGAACTCTTTAAAAAACATATTGAAAAATGAGACATAAAAATTGCCAACTGATATATGAAAATGTGCACAATATAACTAATCACCAATGAAATGCAAATCAAAGCTATAGTATCAACTCACACCTGTTAGAATGGCTATTATTTTTAAAAACCAAACAAGGGATAACAGGTGTTGATGTAGGAATGGAGGAAAGGCAACCCTTGTATATTGTAGATGGCAATGTAAGTTGGCACAGGCATTATGGAAAACAATATAAAGATTCCTCAAAAAAGTAAAAATAGAACTACCACATGACCCAGCAGTCCCACTTCTGGGTATATGGAAATAAAATCAGTATTTTGAAGAGATATCTCTACTCCCATGTTCGTTGCAGCATTATTTACGATAGCCAAAATATAGAAACAACCTAAGTGGCTGTCAAGGAATGAATGAAAAAGAAAAACGTTATATATTTATAAAATTATATATATAGCTATATATGTGTGTGTGTGTGTATATATGTATATGTATGTATGTAGAGAGACAGAGAGTTATATTATATGTAATTCAGCCACGAAAAGGGAAATCCTGTAATTTGCAAAAACATGCATGAACCTTGAGGACATTTTGCTAAATGAAATTCACCAGACACGGAAAGATGAATGCTGTATTGAGACCGCCAGGTGGGAAAAGCTCCCTGGCAAAGACTCTGACCAACCTGTGCACTGGGAAGAATGCACTCTGGGGTGGAGTCACAGAAATTCACACCATTTGCAGTGGGGAGGAGCCTGGCCCCTCCTCTTCGTGTGCGGAACCTGAGCTTCAGCCTGCAAGTTGGAAAGCACACCAGTGGGGACTCGGTCTGTGCGGAGAGTCCTTGTTTCCACTTTTCTTCCTTTTTACCCAATAAAACCCTGCCCTACTCACTCTTCAAATCGTTTGTGAGACTAAATTTTCATGGCTGTGAGACAAGGACTCCGTCTTTAGCCGAACTGAGAAAAAGTTCTGCAACATTTTTGGCATGCAATGTAGGGGCTGGAGAAGCAGTGAGTGAAATGCAAACCAAGAAATCTTTTTCCCTCTTGTTTCTAAGCCTTTTCATCCTTGGACTTCTGAGGCTAGGAGAAATTGTGCTACCACTCCCGTTGCTCCTGGTGGTTGGGAAGATCAACCTCAGTCTCCATGGCCTGTTATTTTTTTCTTTTTCTGGACAGACCAGCATGGGATTCCTCCTCCCCTTGCTACCCTCCCCTCTCTGCTGAAGCAGGCATGCATGACCCAAGGGCCCTGCACTGCCATTCCCCATCACGTGCTGCCAGAACCTTCCCCTTCCCTTCACCAGCCAAGAATTTCAACTGATTGGACAGTAATTAAGCTTTCCTACTGGTGGAAGAACACTTGCATAAGAATAAGAGTTTTTTCCCCAAGCATTTTAAAACTTTTATTCTTTCCTCTTCTCCACACCGTCAGCAGTTAACTTTTAGGCAAGTTTTGGTTGTGAAAAGGAATCTTGTGGGGAATGGGTTTTCTTCTGCCTGTCTTGTGTATGTATTGTGTATAATGTCTGTAAAAAGAGCTCTAATTAATTTGGCCTAAAGGAAGACAAGCACTTGGATCTAATATTTCTTTAAAGGGAAGACAAAAGCTGTGGTACCTTTCAGTTCATGAGACTAATCTTTGAGAAATAAAAGCAGCTTTAAAGATTATTGGTAAAATGCAAGTGTAATTAAAATGTAAATAGGTGAACTAAATTGTGCAGGTCAGATGCAAGGTTTGCAAAGTGTTTTGAGGTTACAAGCTGCTTTTTGGGTTTTGAGAATGGTTTCACTTGCTGGCTTCAGATTTGATAAGGCCTGGGGACATATGGAACTAACCATGCCCTTAATTATTCACCTAGCAACCAATTAAACCAAATTACCAGGTTTTACATTAAAGTTAAAAATTGCTAGGTGTTACCATTATAACATGTAATTGAGACTACTGGAAATAGATTTACATGCAAGGTGTGTAAGAAGAGTAAATTTTTTTTTTTTGTAAAAGGTTATAAGAAGGCATGAACATGTAAGTTTGGCCTAGGGTTAATGGATGTTTTAAATTAGATAAGATAAAGCTGAAGGTTCAAACAAGTGGTGGAAAGATTGTGGACATTAATCTTGCAAAGGAACCCCATATGTTCTCCATGTGAACATACTGACTAAATTCAAAAAGGATATTATATGGTATTTCTGTAAATTGAGCATTGAAATAAAAATACACAAGGTTTTCTTAAGGTACCAATCTGCTCTTTGGCAGAATTTATAAACGGTGATAAAAGGTTTTTGCTTCTTTAAAATTTCTGAGTCATCATTCTAGCAAAATAAATAGTTTATGGTAATCTGGAATTCTATTTTGCTTCCTAAAATCAAACTTCAATTTCAAAATTATCTTTCCTGACACTTGGTTTTTCAGATTCCCCAGAGGGCCCCTGGAATGTTGAAAAACAGAGGTAAAAAGGATTATTTGACATGTTTAGGTACATGGGATTGCCAAAATGATGTTCAATCTTTTTTAGGTTATACTTTAGTGAATAATATTAATATATGTTCCAAAATTGTGTGGGATTTCTAAAATTCTAATGTTCAAGTATACGCTATCAATCATCATTAAGGTTGTTATGTTAAGTTATTATAAGCCATGGAGATAATCAAACTTCTTTGTCAATCCTGTTTCTGACTGTAACTACCCTGGATATTTTGCTATTCACCAACAATTATTGTCCTTTTTTTTTAATTTTATTATTATTATACTTTAAGTTTTAGGGTACATGTGCACAACGTGCGGGTTTGTTACATATGTATACATGTGCCATGTTGGTATGCTGCACCCATTAACTCGTCATTTAGCATTAGGTATATCTCCTAATGCTATCCCTCCCCCCTACACCCACCCCACAATAGTCCCCAGTGTCTGATGTTCCCCTTCCTGTGTCCATGTGTTCTCATTGTTCAATTCCCACCTATGAGTGAGAACATGTGGTGTTTGGTTTTTTGTCCTTGCGATAGTTTGCTGAGAATGATGGTTTCCAGCTTCATCCATGTCCCTACAAAGGACATGAACTCATCATTTTTTATGGCTGCATAGTATTCCATGGTGTATATGTGCCACGTTTTCTCAATCCAGTCTATCATTGTTGGACATTTGGGTTGGTTCCAAGTCTTTGCTATTGTGAATAGTGCCATAGTGCCCCAATAAACATACATGTGCATGTGTCTTTATAGCAGCATGATTTATAATCCTTTGGGTATATACCCAGTAATGGGATGGCTGGGTCAAATGTATTTCTAGTTCTAGATCCCTGAGGAATCTTGTCTTGTTTTAATGATTTTCAAAAGATGGTTTATAATAAACTATAGAACTGTAACAGGTGCTGGCAAATACAGGCTTCTAATAACTTTGGAGATTGTAATATTGAAATAAAGAAATGTACAGAAATCATAAAGAGCTGAAGGGTTCAAGAATATCAAACACAACAAGAACTAAATGGACTGAACTCAGAAAGCTGAGACAATCTTTTTTATTTTTGCTTGGGATATTATTTATCCATGTTTTGTTTTTCAGAGTCAATGAAACTTATTTTAAACTATTTACATCCTTTAATAATTGAGTGAGGTATATTCCTGTGATTAAGATTTGGAGCATCTTTATTTCTCTGTGCCTGGTTCCTCTAGAATTTAAAAACTATCTGTGAGTATTCTTAACTTATGGCAATATAGGTGTTTGTATCAGTGCAATAAAAATCCATTTTCTTTTGAAACAGAACACAATTGGAAAAACTGGTTATTTTACCAAGGCTTTGACTGGAAAGTTATACTTGCCTTTAAGGAGTAAATCTCAGCTTACAGAACTGATAAAATCCCCATGGAAGAAACTGGCCTTATACCCTTGCCTACATAGTCCCTGTACATGGTTCCTGTCCTGTAGTCAGTAAGAATATCACTTTCTAACAGGTCCAGAAGATCCAAGTTTATCTTGGGAACTTAAGAGGAAAGGATCACCAAATTCACAGATATTTGAGGATAAAAACCTATGGCTGGGCTTCACTTTAAAAGGTCTTAGCTGAGATTCCTTGTGGAACAGAGTTCCATTAAAGCCAATCCAAAAGGCCTGTGTAGAACAGGTATTCTTGCTGCACTTTATGTAAATAAGGAGGCCAAGTATAAAACTAAAGTCTATTTTGCAAACCACTCAGTCCTATGATAATTTGTTGTTTTTTTTAACAAAAATGAGGAATGGAGAGAGAAATTATGTTCCAAAACCTTATACATTTGTCATTAAATTCTAAACTCATTAGTTGTTTTAAATTTTTGCTTACATTTTTAGACTAACTCTGCTTGTTCCTGTGAATCAACCAGTAATCTCCAGCTGCATTTCAGAAAGAACAAAAGGGATGGGTATTGTAGAAACCTGGATCAATATTCTAGTTCTGAGCAAAAGGTGATGGGAATAAATAAGATGCTCATCACTCAGAGGTATTTTTTTTTTTTTTTGGAAAAGTAAGACTAAGGGAGCTAACCAAAGCCAGGCACCATGCATCTAAATCCTAGCAAGCTTAACTATAGCCACCAGTTACCTGGGTTTGTCACAAGACAACTTTTCTCTCCATTGTTGGAGGAGGACTCAGTTCCACAGTTTCACCTTAGCATCCCAAACTCAATTCCAAGCTTTGGATCAAAGCCATAGGAAAGAAAACTGGATTTGAGGGATTCAGAGGCAGATAATAACTGAAGTTGAAAGGCACAGTGTGGGTGAGCATGGCTGATTTCTGCTGATTAACCCAAGCTTCCTGTTTCATGGATAAAGGCCACCCACATTAGTATCCATGGCATAAATGAGGTCTAGGAAATACGAGGCTACTAACAGTAGGTGGAAAAAAGACATAGATGGAGCAGATAATTCCTATTCTTTAGTACCTCCCCCCCGTCCCCGCTTAATGGGTGCAAGCCACTTTAGCACTTATGGTGGCACCTGCCAAGGTTGCCAGGACTCAGGGATGCAAGGACAGAAGAAGGAAAGAGGATGCTCTTCCTTCTCTTCCTCATGTACCCTGGGTATCTGCTAGGAAGAGAAGGGAACAAGGGACACCTGCTCCCGTCTTTCTAGCTGGGTAGCCATTTATCTTCAGTCTGTACCCCTTTCAAATATATCCGAAACCTCTGGGATTTTTTTGAAAACAGCCTTCTTTTTTCCTTTCTCCTCCTTGGTTCTCTCTTCACGGATAAGTAATTGTATCTTTGTACTATGGGATACTTTCCTCAGATGCATCCTACAAACTGGAAAAAGTTAATTTCCTAAACTTTAAACTGCTAGGCTTAGGATTGGGCTAACATGAAGGGAATCCAGAAGCCCAACATGCCAGCAAAAGGGTAAAGTTTTTTTTACCAGTCAGGCTTTTGGCCTCCCCTTCCCTGTGCAAACTGGAAAAAGGCCTCAGAATTTCTGAGCTGTCCTTACCCCTCCCCTTGTTTCATCTTAATACATGTTTTCTAAAACTTGGTTTGTCTCTTCTTTCCTTCAGGCCATCAAACTCCAAGTGGTGATGCAACCAGAGCCTCTGATGATAGCCCCTTCTGCTGGGAAGCTTTTAATAGGCCTCTGAGGGAGCTCTGACTGCCATTTTCCCCAAAACAGTTCCCTCTGTCAGCAGGAAGCTCTTAAGATGGGTCTTTATCCTTATCCTTATTCTAACAGCAGTTAGACATACTTCTTAAGTGGGGGAATGAGATAGCCAGGTGGTAAGGGCTCCCTGGCAGAGCCTCCAACCAACGTGCACACTGGGAGGAATGCATACTGGAATAGAGCCACAGAAGTTCATGCTGTTTGCAGTGGGGAGGAGCCCAGCCCCTCCTCTTCCGATGTGAAGCTGGAATTCAAATGGCAAGGCAGGAAGAGCACCAGCAGGGACTCAGGCTTTGCAGAGAGTCTCTGTTTCCCCTTTTCTTCCTTTTCATCCAATAAAACCCTGTCCTACTAACTTTTCAAATAGTCTTCAAGCCTAAATTTTCATGGCTATGGAACAAGAACCCCATCTTTAGCTGAACTAAGGAAAAGTCTTGCAACAGTATGATCTTACTTATATGTGGAATCTTAATAAATCAGACTCATGGAAGCATAGGTAGAACAGTGGTTGCCAGGGCCTATGGCATGGGAGAATAGAGAAAGGTTGGTCAAAGGGTACAAAATTTCAATTACAAGATGAATAAGTTCTGGTGATCTGATGTACATCTTGGAGGCTATAATTAATAGTAGTGCATTTTATATTTGAAATTTGCTAAAAGAGTAAATCTTAAGTGTCTTTGCCTACCCTCCCAACCCCTACACATAATGGTAACTATGTGTGGCCATGGATGTGTCAATTAATTTGATTGTGGTAATCATTTTACAGTGTATCATATATCAAATAATCAATTTAATATATACACTTATTATTTGTCAATTATACCTCAATAAAGCTGGGGGAAAAGCAAAGAAAATGGAATTGATGAAAATGATATTTAATATGAGGTTTCATGATTATCTGGCCAGGATTTGAGGTGTCTTTAATGTCTGCTTTTGTTATGTGCCAAAGGTTTTAAAGTCTAATAGTTGTTCTTGTTTTTGTCTCTCCTGTTGAACTTGAGAGTCTCTGATAACTTCTCCTTAGATAGTCTACATAATAAATTATTTGGGCTGTAATATTCTGTTATTATACTAGAGACAAGTTGATATTGTTGGTAAAGTATAAAAGGGGATTGTATAATCTTATAATTAAATATCAGCCTTTTAGTGGGTCTGTGTCCCTGAACTGTGACATTTTCAAGTATTTCTTAGAATCCTCCACCCTTAGGTAAGACAGAATGCTTAACAGGCACTGGAGTTAGTTAATGCCACCCCCATAAGTGGGATTTTTCTCTGGTAGTCTTTTCCCCAGGAGGTTAGGCCTTTGTTATGAAGAATGCCCTGTGCATATTTCAAAACGGTTAACTCTTCCCTTTTCTTTTCCATAGGTGTGAGGGGAATTTTCTTAGTTCTTTATTGTGAGAACCTGGTGGGATTCCTGTATATAAAAAACTACAAAAATGTTGGGCCTCATTAAGAATGAAACCACCAGGAATTTCTTACTCTCAAACTAGTCTACACTCAGCCTCCAGCAATTTGTTGTAATTACAATTTAAGTCTTCCTATTCATGTTTTGCTCCAATAGCTTCTGTCTCAGGTAGGCAGAGCTTGGCTGTGATTTTCTGTATTCACATCTTTCTTTACATTTTAGGGAGGCAAGTTTGCCCTGTGAACCCAATTCACTGATGGGTCCAAGAAAAATAATTGATACTCAGTTTCTTCATGTTTTTTGTGCCATAAGGTTGGTTGGGATAATGACTTCCAAGTTATTTGCATGTTGGAGCTAAAATTAAAAGTCTAATGTTTTCTTTTAAGGTTGGTGAACTTATTAACATCTGGTTTATGAGGAGGGGAAATAAATAATTATTAAACATTTATCCTAGATACACAAATGTACTTGCCTTTGAAATAAAGGAAATGGAAGGAACTCAAATATTAAGACTTTTTCTCTTTTCCTCAATATATCTTATGAAATTTCCTCCACACTGTGCTTTTCATTTTAAGTGCTGCATGAATCATTCACACATATACACACACAAAAAAAGCACACACACAGTTTCATATATTTATTTCTAACTTTCTTACTCCTCTCATAAAAGTGAAGTGCTGGGAATTTTTCAAGAAAAGAATTGTGTATTATGGACAACAAAGGCCCATTATATTTTTCATTTTATTTTACAGCATTCTCTGACAGACTCCAAAGTCTGGACTTAAGATTCATCTTGCTTTTGTAAAATTTTCATATTTCTATTTAACATATTTTATTAAAATGTTACAGAACATTTGGTGTTCACGGAACATTTTAATGAAAGAAATGCAACTGTTTGACTTAAAAATTGTCTTAATTTAGGAGAATTAAATAATCAATTATTTTTAGAAAGAGTAGTCTAGTTGTCAAGGGAGTAGGTATGGTAGTAATATGTTACTTCAAGGTAAAATGTATTCAATGACAGGAACTGTCTTAGTTACTTGGGTTCTAGTTGTGAAAAAGAACAGCATAATCCTTCCTCTTAGGGAGCTTGTGCTTTAGTAAGAAAGAAAGATAATTATAGGATATAGTGTGATGACAGCTATGGTATGCTGGTATATTAGGGTTCTCCAGAGAAACAGACCAACAGTATACACACACACACACAGACACACACAGACACACACACACACACACACACACACACACACAGAGTCATGTCACTTAACAATGTGGATACATTCTGGGAAATGTGTCATTAGGCAATATTGTCCTTGTGCAAACAGCACAGAGTGTATTTACACAAACCTAGATGGTATAGCTTACTACACACCTAGGCTGCATAGTGTAGCCTATTGCTCTTAGGCTACAAACTTGTATAGCATGTTACTGTACTGAATATTGTAAGCAACTGTAGCACAATGGCAAGTATTTGTGAATCTCACCATATCTAAATATATAAAAAGCATAGTAAAAATACTGTATTATAATCTCATGGGATCACCATCATGTATGTAGCCTATCATTGACTGAAATGTTACATGGCACATGACTGTATATACACATATATATCTAGAGAGAGACAGAGACAGATGGGTAGAGACACAGAAATAGAGACAGAGAAAGACAGAGACAAACAGAGATTTATTATAAGGAATTGGCTCACACAACTATGGAGGCTGGGAAGCCCAAATTTGTTCATTGTGGACAAGCAAGTTCAAGACCTAGGAGAGCCAGTGGTGCAGTTCCAGTCTGAAGGCTGGCAGCCCAGAGACCCAGGAAAGCTGATGGTGCAGTTCAAATCCAAAGTCTGGAAGCAGAGATCCAGGAGAGCTGATGATGTAGATGAAACTCTGAAGGCCATCTATTGAAGAATTTCTTCTTGCTAGGGGATGTTGGTCTTTTTCTTTTATCTAGACCTTCAAGTTATTAGATGAGGCCCATCTGCCTTATGGAGGGCAACTGCTTATTCTGAGTTCAATGATTTAAATGTTAGTCTCATCCAAATAAAAACAGCTATCACAGATGGAGACACCAAATACAGACTTGCTAAGCATTGGCCAGCAAAAGCTTTTCCTGGATGAAGATTATTCTTAGATGAGATGAAAAAAACCAATTAGAAGTTGGCCAAGGAATATTGGAGGCAGGGGAAGCAATGTGTCTCAAAGGCCAGAAATAAAAGAAGTTCATTTCAAGAAATAAAATAAGTTCAGTGTTATATATTCATGGGTAAAGGGAGAAGAAGCTGGTGACATAAGAAATGTAAGCTTTACTCCAAGACTAACAGAAAAGAATATGTCATTCTGGAGTTAATGACAATCATGGAGAAGTATGGACACTTTCCAGGGATAGTTATGATGTTTAAGTGACAGAAGATGATGATGACTAATTGTGAGGGTAAATGGAAATGGAGTCAGGCAATGGTGATGTCGAGTTTTGCTTGATAAATGGAGAGACAATGAATATACCATTAAATGAGATTTTAAAAATACCTTTACTTTGCCCATATTCAGTTTGAGGTGTCTGTGAAGAACTTGAACTTAGATAAAAGACACTGAAAAGGCAAAACAAAATCTATAATTTCAAATAGCTCATTATTATAGAAAAAATAAGTTAAAAAAAGGGATTTGAATTACAGAAAAATTGGGGAAAATTGCATACAGTTTTCCTCAATATATTTTATAGAGTAATTCCTTTATTTCATTATTGTTATTTGTTCAAGCTCATTTGAAAGGAGCCTAGAAACCTTTTCAGTTAGTCTGACAAGGTAGAATTAAATACACATGGACTATATGTTTGTGTTCTTTTATTCTTTATGTTTGTACATATCATCATATTTGTGTAACATTGCAGGACACAAAGTAAAAACTATTGAGTTCATTTACTCCTCTCTGAAATTTGTATATTACAGGTGACAGTAATTAGGCCCATTCAAAAGCACTAATATGTGTCACAATGGTAATGTTTGAAAACCAGAAAATGTGAGGCAAATATAATAGATTTTTAACCTGTAAAAAGAATATACAAAAAAGAATGTATTAGACATTAGTGGATAATAATTCAATGAATATAAGTTTAGTAGATAATGAGCTTTTATGTAAATGGAATCTAATTAATTCATGGACATTTATTCATGCCTAAAATTTTAGACACTAAACATTTCTACTTTACTCATTTTTAACTAGGCTCTAAGAGCTGGGAAAGCCCATAATGCTAAAATCTTCTAACACAAGTGGAGTAGATAACTATTAATCTGAATCTTTAAAACAGGAAAACAGTGATATTTATTTGGTTCATTTCTATAACAAACATCTTAAAATATTCTTTAAGACTAATGTAGAGGTATATTATAAGAACAAGGTGTCCTGACCACAGGCACCAAGATTAAATAGAGTGACACAAAAAAACCCACATTATTTATTGAACATATTTTAGCTAATAATGTTTTACATAACAAATTTATTTGAGTCTACCATTTGGTACATATTTGTAAGCAAAGGTCTTCTCATTGAAGCCCAATAAGCACTAATATGCCTGGATATTAAAAACTTCACAATAGACAGAGAAGCCAAGATGGCCAAATAGGAACAGCTCTGGTACATAGCTCCCAGCATGAGCGACACAGAAGATGGGTGATTTCTGCATTTCCAACTGAGGTACCAGGTTCATCTCACTGGGGAGTGCCAGAGAGTAGGTGCAGGACAGTGGGTGCAGCACACCGTGCGCGAACCGAAGCAGGGCGAGGCATCGCCTTACCCGGGAAGCACAAGGGGTCAGGGAATTCCCTTTCCTAGTCAAAGAAAGGGGTGACAGACGGCACCTGGAAAATCAGGTCACTCCCACCCTAATACTGCCCTTTTCCAACGGGCTTAAAAAATGGCACACCAGGAGATTATATCCTACACCTGGCTCGGAGGGTCCTATGCCCACAGAGTCTCACTCATTGCTAGCGTAGCAGTCCGAGATCAAACTGCAAGGGGGCAGCGAGGCTGGGGGAGGGGCACCCGCCATTGCCGAGTTAGTTGTTTGATTAGGTAAACAAAGCCGCTGGGAAGCTCGAACTGGGTGGAGCCCACTACAGCTCAAGGAAGCCTGCCTGCCTCTGTAGGCTCCCCCTCTGGTGGCAGGGCACAGACAAACAAAAAGACAGCAGTAACCACTGCAGGCTTAAATGTCCCTCTCTGACAGCTTTGAAGAGAGTAGTGGTTTTCCACGCACGCAGCTTGAGATCTGAGAACAGGAAGACTGCCTCCTCAAGTGGGTCCTGACCCCCGAGTAGCCTAACTGGGAGGCATCCCACAGTAGGGGTGGACTGACACCTCACACGGCCGGGTACTCGTCTGAGACAAAACTTCCAGAGGAACGATCAGGCAGCAGCATTTGCGGTTCACCAATATCCTCTGTTCTGCAGCCACCGCTGCTGGTACACAGGCAAACAGGGTCTGGAGTGGACCTCTAGCAAAATCCAACAGACCTGCAGCTGAGGGTCCTGTCTGTTAGAAGGAAAACTAACAAACAGAAAGGACATCCATGCCAAAAACCCATCTGTACATCACCATCATCAAAGACCAAAGGTAGACAAAACCACAAAGATGGGAAAAAAACAGAGCAGAAAAACTGGAAACTCTAAAAATCAGAGCACCTCTCCTCCTCCAAAGGAACGCAGCTCCTCACCAGCAATGGAACAAAGCTGGATGGAAAATGACTTTGACGAGTTGAGAAAAGAAGGCTTCAGATGATCAAACTACTCCAAGCTACAGGAGGAAATTCGATCCAATGGCAAATAAGTTAAAAGCTTTGAAAAAAAATTAGATGAATGGATAACTAGAATAACCAATGCAGAGAAGTCCTTAAAGGACCTGATGGAGCTGAAAACCAAGGCACAAGAGCTATGTGATGAATAATGAAGCCTCAGTAGCCGATGCGATCAACTGGAAGAAAGTGTATCAGTGATGGAAGACGAAATGAATGAAATGAAGTGAGAAGAGAAGTTTAGAGAAAAAAGAATAAAAAGAAATGAACAAAACCTCCAAGAAATATGGGACTATGTGAAAAGACCAAATCTACGTCTGCTTGGTGTACCTGAAAGTGACAGGGAGAATGGAACCAAGTTGGAAAACACTCTGCAGGATATTATCCAGGAGAACTTCCCCAATCTAGTAAGGCAGGCCAACATTCAGATTCAGGAAATACAGAGAATGCCACAAAGATACTCCTCGAGAAGAATAACTCCAAGACACATAATTGTCAGATTCACCAAAGTTGAAATGAAGGAAAAAATGTTAAGGGCAGTCAGAGAGAAAGGTCGGGTTACCCACAAACGGAAGCCCATCAGACTAACAGCTGATCTCTCGGCAGAAACTCTACAAGCCAGAAGAGACTGAGGACCAACATTCAACACTCTTAAAGTAAATAATTTTCAACCCAGAATTTCATATCCAGCCAAACTAAGCTTCATAAGTGAAGGAGAAATAAAATCCTTTACAGACAAGAAAATGCTGAGAGATTTTGTCACCACCAGGCCTGCCCTAAAATAATTTCTGAAGGAAGCACTAAACATGGAAAGGAACAACCGGTACCAGCCACTGCAAAAACATGCCAAATTGTAAACACCATCAAGGCTAGGAAGAAACTGCATAAACTAACGAGCAAAATAACCAGCTAACATCAAAATGACAGGATCAGATTCACACATAACAATATTAACTTTAAATGTAAATGGGCTAAATGCTCCAGTTAAAAGACACAGACTGGCAAACTGGATAAAGACTCAAGACCCATCAGTGTGCTGTATTCAGGAAACCCATTTCACATGCAGAGACACACATGGGCTCAAAATAAAGGGATGGAGGAAGATCTACCAAGAAAATGGAAAACAAAAAAAGGCAAGGGTTGCAATCCTAGTCTCGGTTAAAACAGACTTTAAACCAACAAAGATCAAAAGAGACAAAGAAGGCCATTACATAATGGTAAAGGGATCAATTCTACAAAAAGAGCTAACTATCCTAAATATATATGCACCCAATACAGGAGCACCCAGATTCATAAAGCAAGTCCTTAGTGACTTACAAAGAGACTTAGACTCCCACACAATAATAATGGGAGACTTTAACACCCCACTGTCAACATTAGACAGATCAACAAGACAGAAAGTTAACAAGGATACCCAGGAATTGAACTCAGCTCTGCACCAAGCAGACCTAATAGACATCTACAGAACTCTCCACCCCAAATCAACAGAATATACATTCTTTTCAGTACCATACCACACCTACTCCAAAATTAATCAAACTAGAACTCAGGATTAAGAAATTCACTCAAAACTGCTCAACTACATGGAAACTGGACAACCTGCTCCTGAATGACTCCTGGGTACATAACAAAATGGAGGAAGAAATAAAGATGTTCTTTCAAGCCAATGAGAACAAAGACACAACATACCAGGATCTCTGGGACACATTTAAAGCAGTGTGTACAGGGAAATTCATAGCACTAAATGCACACAAGAGAAAGCAGGAAGGATCTAAAATTGACACCCTAACATCACAATTAAAAGAACTAGAAAAGCAAGAGCAAACACATTCAAAAGCTAGCAGGAGGCAAGAAATAACTAAGGTCAGAGCAGAACTGAAGGAAATAGAGACACAAAAAACACTTCAAAAAATTAATGAATCCAGGAGCTGGTTTTTTGAAAACATCAACAAAATTGGTAGACCGCTAGCAAGACTAATAAAGAAGAAAAGAGAGAAGAATCAAATAGACACAATAAAAAATGATAAAGGGGATATCACCACCGATCCCACAGAAATACAAACTACCATCAGAAAATACTATAAACACCTCTACACAAATAAACTAGAAAATCTAGAAGAAATGGATAAATTCCTCAACACATACATCCTCCCAAGACTAAACCAGGAAGAAGTTGAATCTCTGAATAGAACAATAACAGGTTCTGAAATTGAGGCAATAATCAATAGCTTACCAACCAAAAAAAGTCCAGGACCAGAGGGATTCACAGCCAAATTCTACCAGAGGTACAAAGAGGAGCTGGTACCATTCCTTCTGAAACTATTCCAATCAATAGAAAAAGAGGGAATCTTCCCTAACCCATTTTATGAGGCCAGCATCATCCTGATACCAAAGCCTGGCAGAGACACAACCAAAAAAGAGAATTTTAGACCAATATCCTTGATGAACATCGACGCAAAAATCCTCAATAAAATACTGGCAAACTGAATCCAGCAGCACATCAAAAAGCTTATCCACCATGATCAAGTGGGCTTCATCCCTGGGATGCAAGGCTGGTTCAACATACGCAAGTCAATAAATGTAATCCAGCATATAAACAGAACCAAAGACAAAAATCACATGATTATCTCAATAGATGCAGAAAAGGCCTTTGACAAAATTCAACAACTCCTCATGCTAAAAACTCTCAATAAATTAGGTATTGATGGGACGTATCTCAAAATAATAAGAGCTATCTATGACAGACCCACAGCCAATATCATACTGAATGGGCAAAAACTGGAAGCATTCCCTTTGAAAACTGGCACAAGACAGGGATGCCCTCTCTCACCACTCCTATTCAACATAGTGTTGGAAGTTCTGGCCAGGATAATCAGGCAGGAGAAGGAAATAAAGGGTATTCAATTAGGAAAAGAGGAAGTCAAATTGTCCCTGTTTGCAGATGACATGATTGTATATCTAGAAAACCCCATCATCTCAGCCCAAAACCTCCTCAAGATGATAGGCAACTTCAGCAAAGTCTCAGGATACAAAATCAATGTACAAAAATCAGAAGCATTCTTATACGCCAATAACAGACAAGCAGAGAGCCAAATCATGAGTGAACTCCCATTCACAATTGCTTCAAAGAGAATAAAATACCTAGGAATCCAACTTACAAGGGATGTGAAGGACCTCTTCAAGGAGAACTACAAACCACTGCTCGAGGAAATAAAAGAGGATACAAACAAATGGAAGAACATTCCATGCTCATGGGTAGGAAGAATCAATATCGTGAAAATGGCCATACTGCCCAAGGTAATTTATACATTCAATGCCATCTCCATCAAGCTACCAATGACTTTCTTCACAGAATTGGAAAAAACTTCTTGAAACTTCATATGGAACCAAAAAAGAGCCCGCATCACAAAGTGAATCCTAAGCCAAAAGAACAAAGCTGGAGGCATCACGCTACCTGACTTCAAACTATACTACAAGGCTACAGTAACCAAAACAGCATGGTACCAAAACAGAGATATAGACCAATGGAAAAGAACAGAGTCCTCAGAAATAATGCTGCATATCTACAACTATCTGGTCTTTGACAAACCTGAGAAAAACAAGAAATGGGGAAAGGATTCCCTATTTAATAAATGGTGCTGGGAAATCTGGCTAGACACATGTAGAAAGCTGAAACTGGATCTCTTCCTTACACCTTATACAAAAACTAATTCAAGATGGATTAAAGACTTAAATGTTAGACCTAAAACCATAAAAACTGTAGAAGAAAACCTAGGGAATGCCATTCAGGACATAGGCATGGGCAAGGACTTCATGTCTAAAACACCAAAAGCAATGGCAACAAAAGCCAAAATTGACAAACGGGATCTAATTAAACTCAAGAGCTTCTACACAGCAAAAGAAACTACCATCAGAGTGAACAGGCAACCTACAGAATTGGAGAAAATTTTTGTAACATACTCATCTGACAAAGGGCTAATATCCAGAATCTATAATGAACTCAAACAAATTTACAAGAAAAAAAACAAACAACGCCATCAAGAAGTAGCCAAAGGATATGAACAGACACTTCTCAAAAGAAGACATTAATGCAGCCAAAAAACACATTAAAAAATGCTTCTCATCACTGGCCATCAGAGAAATGCAAATCAAAACCACAATGAGATACCATCTCACACCAGTTAGAATGGTGATCATTAAAAATCAGGAAACAACAGGTGCTGGAGAGGATGTGGAGAAATAGGAACACTTTCACACTGTTGGTGGGACTGGAAACTAGTTCAACCATTGTGGAAGTCAGTGTGGTGATTCCTCAGGGATCTAGAACTAGAAATACCATTTGACCCAGCCATTCCATTACTGGGTATATAACCAAAGGATTATAAATCACGCTGCTATAAAGACACATGCACACGTATGTTTATAGCGGCACTATTCACAATAGCAAAGACTTGGAACCAACCCAAATGTCCAACAACGATAGATTGGATTAAGAAAATGTGGCACGTATACACCATGGAATACTATGCAGTCATAAAAAATGATGAGTTCATGTCCTTTGTAGGGACATGGATGAAACTGGAAACCGTCATTCCCAGCAAACTTTTGCAAGGACAAAAAAGCAAACACCACATGTTCTCACTCATAGGTGGGAATTGAACAATGAGAACACATGGACACAGGAAGGGGAACATCAGACACCGGGGACTGTTGGGGGGTAGGGGGAGGGGGGAGGGATAGCATTAGGAGATATACCTAATGCTAAATGACGAGTTAATGGGTGCAGCACACCAACATGGCACATGTATACACATATAACAAACCTGCATGTTGTACACACGTACCCTAAAACTTAAAGTATAATAATAATAAAATAAAAAAATTATAAAAATTAAAAAACAAAAAAAAAAACTGTAAGATTCACCTAAAAAAAAAACTTCACAATAAAAATAAAGTCTTCTCATTTTAAGAAATTGTTAGACAGAATAATTTTGCCAAAATATTTGCTCATACTTTCAAGATCATGTTTTCCTTCATGTAGCATATAAAAATTTCAAGTGAAAAGGAATTGAAGTGTCTTATTTAATATCATCTACAAATTTAGAGAACTTACTTTGTCCAGCATTATATTCCATAGAAAAGAAAAATAAGTATTAGAAATATTTATTAAAAGTATCAATATTATATCAAAATAATTTTCACAAAATATCTGAGTTGGATACACAAATACATTAACTGTTAAGATACATCCAGAAAAATAAGCAAAGTGTTTATTGTTATTCAACATTTGACCAAAACATTAGAAATACTCTAATGTACAACCAAAACACCAGTAAGCACCATTTCACAAATTGTCTTGAAGGTCAAGAACTTGAATTAAAGAACAACAAAAAAAGAAAGAATGAAAAGAGTCTATAGTGATATGTGTCAGGGCTAAACATTATTCTGTAGTATGAGAACAAAGGTTTTAAAATGATTCAGATTTGTGCAAATCTCCACAGATAAAACTATATGTATACATATATATAAAAGCTATATATAGATATAAAAACTATATATATATACACACACACACACATACACACACACATTGAGGAAAATGAAGAAATATCTAAATGGAGGGAATATACTATGTTCATAGATTAGAAGACTCAATGCTGAATCTCAAATAAAATTCAAGTAGTTTTGTCATTGAAATGAATAAGTTTATTCTAATTGTATATGAAAAAAGAAAGGGTCAATAATGGTCAAGAAGATCTTACAGAAGAGAGTTAGGGAATTTATACTACCAAATATCAAAATTTTACTAACGTATTTAAGACTGTGTGGTACTGGTGCAAGGACAGAGAACAAAATAGAGAGCAATGAAGCAGACTTAAACATATATTGACACTTGATTTATAATAGAATGATCATGGCAGAACAATTAAGCCAGAGTACTGTTTTTTAATAAATGGGGCTGGGTAAGCCAGATATCTAAATGGTGAAAAAATGGCGTTAACAGCCTACCTCATGCCATTTATGAAAATTAATTCCAGGTGGATTATGAATAGAAATGAAAAAACAAAAGTTTCTAAAAAGCAGTGACAGGAAAATATCTGTATAGTCTTTGGATTAGCAACATTGTTTTTAAAGGCACAAAAAGCACAAACCAAAAAAGAAAACACTGTAAAACTGGAGTACATTAAAATTAAAACTTTTTATCAAAAGCCACCATTTTACAAGAGTAAAAGGAGTAGGATAGAGGGAGGGAACAAGATGGCCAAGTAGAAACACCTCTGGTCTGCAGCTCCTACCTAGATGATCGTAAACAGTGAATGAATTCTGCATTTCCAACTGAGGTAGCCAGAGCCTCTCATTGGGACTGACTAGGCAGTTGGTGCGACCCATAAAGAGCAAGGAAAAGCAGGGTGGGGTGATGGTTCACCTAGGAACTGCACGGAGCAAAGGGACTTCCCTCCCTTAGCCAAGGGAGGCGGGGGAGGGATTGTGCTACCCTCCCGAAGAACGCCTTTCCCACAGATTTTTGGAACCCGCAGATCAGGATATTCTCCTGTGAGCCCACAGCACCAAGGCCCTGGGTCCCAAGCACAAAGCTGTGCAGACCCATGGCAGCTGCAGGGGCTGGCAGCTGCTAGGGTGGGCACTGAGCTGCAGGAGTTTTTGCATACCCCAGTGGCTCCTGGAACTCCAGTGAGGCAGGAGATCCATCTACTCCCGCGGAAAGGGAGCTGAAGCCAGGGAGCCAAGCAGCCTCGGTCAGTGTGTCCCAATAACACAGAACCCCGCAAACGAAGATCCACTAGCTTGGAATCCTCGCTGCCCAGCACAGCAGGCTGGAGTCTGCCTAAGATGACCAAGTTCCCGAGGGGAGGGGCGACCACCCTTACTGTGGCTCTAGTCAGCAGTTTTTTCCCTGCCCGTGCTAGGAAGACTGGGCAGAATTCCCCACAGCTCAGCACAGCTGCTGTGGCAGATCATGGTCAAACTGTTTCTTTAAGTGGGACCCAGATGTATCCCTCCTCACTGGGCAGGGCCACCCAGCAGGAATTTTAGCAACTCCAGCCAGGGGTTTACAGACAGAACTCTAATCTCCCCGGGACAGAGCACTTGGGAGGAGGGGCGGCTGTGGTCTCAGTTTCAGTGGACTTAATCCTTCCTGCCTGCTGGCTCTGAAGAGTCTGCGAGATCCGATGGAGGGGTATTCCTGTACACCAGCTCCACTAAGGGTCAGATTGCTTCCTTAAGTGGGCCCCTAATCCTGTGCCTCCTGACTGGTGAGACCTCCCAACAGGGGTCATGAGACACCTCATAAAGGAGAGTTCTGACTGGCATCAGGTTGGCACCCTTCTGGTATGAAGCTTCCAGAGGAAGGAGCAGGCAGCAATCTTTGTTGTTCTGCAGCCTCCACTGGTGATAACCAGGTGAACAGGGTCTAGAGTGGACCCCCAGCGAACTGCAGCAGACCTGCAGAAGAGGGATCTGACTGGTAACAGGAAAACAAATAAACAGAAAATGACAACAACAACATCAACAAAAAAGACCCCACAAAAACCCCATCCAAAGGTAAACAGCCTCAAAGATCAAAGGCAGATAAATCCACAAATATGAGGAAAAACCAATGCAAAAATGCTGAAAATTCCAAAAGCCAGAATGCCTCTTCTCCAAATGATGACAACACCTCTCCAGCAAGGGCACAGAACTGGGCTGAAGTTGAGATGGATGAACTGACAGAAGTAGGCTTCAGAAAGTGGGTAATAATGAACTTCACTGAACCAAAGGATTATGTTCTAACCCAATGCAAAGAAGCTAAGAACAATGATAAAAGATTACAGGATTGGTTAACTAGAATAACCAGTTTACAGAGGAGCATAAATGACCTGATGGAGCTGGAAAACGCAGCACAAGAACTTTATGATGCATACACATGAAAAATAGCTGAAATGACCAAGCAGAAGAAAGACTATCAGAGCTTGAAGACTGTCTTGCTGAATTAAGGCAGGCAGGCAAGATTAAAGAAAAAAGAATGAAACAGTACAAACAAAAGCTCTGAGAACTATGGGACTACATAAAAAGACTGAATCTATGACTGATTGGAGTACCTGAAAAAGATGGGGAGAATAGAACCAAGTTGAAAAACACGCTTCAGGATATCATGCAGGATAACATCCCCAACCTAGCAAGACAGGCCAACATTCAAATTCAGGAAATCTAGAGGACCCCAATAAGATACTCCATGAGAAGATCAACCCCAGGACACAAAATAATCAGATTCTCCAAGGTCAAAATGAAGGGAAAAATGTTAAGGGCAACCAGAGAGAAAGGCCAGGTCACCTACAAAGGGAAGCCCATCAGACTAACAGTGGGAATCTTGGTGGAAACCCTACAAGCAAGAAGAGATTGAGGGCCAATATTCAAGATTCTTAAATAAAAGAATTGTCAACCCAGACTTTAATATCTGGCCAAGTGATATTTCTTTTTTTCACTTCATAATTTATTTCTCTTTTCACTTAATAAGTGAAAGAGAAATAAAATCCTTTTTGTACAAGCAAATGCTGAGGGAATTCATCACTATCAGGCCTGCCTTACAAGAGCTCCTGAAGGAAGCACTAAACGTGGAAAGGAAAAACCATTACCAGCCACCACAAAAACACAATGAAGTGCTCAGACCAACAACATTATGAAGCAACTATATTAACAAGTCTGCAAAATTAACCAGCCAGCATCATGATGAGAAGATCAAATTCACACATTACAGTAGTAATCTTAAATGTAAATGGGTTGAATGCCCCAATTTAAAAATACAGGATGGCCAGCTGGATTAAAAAACAAGACCCATCAGTGTGTTGTATTCAAAAGAAACATGTCAGCTACAAAGACACACATAGGTTCAAAATAAAGGGATAAAGAAAAATTTATTAAGCAAGTGGAAAGCAGAAAAAAGCAGGGGTTGCAATCCTGGTTCCTGACAAAATAGGCTTTACATCAACAAAGGTCAAAAAAGATAAAGAAGGGCATTACACAGTGGTAAAGGGTTCAATTCAACAAGAAGAGCCAACTATCCTAAATATATATGCACTCAATACAGGAGCACCAAGATTCATAAAACAAGTTCTTAAAGGCATATAAAGAGACTTAGACTCCCACACAATAAGAGTGGGAAATTTTAATACCCCACTGTCAATATTAGATCATTGAGACAGAAAATTGACAAAGATATTTAGGACTTGAACTCAGCTCTAGATCAAGTGGACCTGTTAAATTTCTACAGAACTCTTCACCCAAAAACAACAGAATGTACATTTTTCTCGGTGCCAGAGGGCACTTAACTCCAAAAATGATCACATAATTGGAAGTAAAACACTCCTCAGCAAATGCAAAAGAAATGAAATCATAACAAACAGTCTCCCAAACCACAGGGCAATCAAATTAGAATTCAAGATTAAGAAACTCATTCAAAACCACACAACTACATGGAAATTGAACAACCTAGTCCTGAATGACTTCTGGGTAAATAATGAAATTAAGGCAGAAATCAAGAAATTCTTTGAAACGAATGAGAACAAAGATGCAACATACCAGAATCTCTGGGACTCAGCTAAAAACACAATGAGATACCATCTCACGCCAGTCAGAATGGCAATTATTAAGAAGTCAAGAAACAACAGATGCTGGCAAGGTTGCAGATAAAAACGAACACTTTTACACTATTGGTGGAAATGTAAATTAGTTCAACCATTGTAGGAAACAGTGTGGTGATTCCTCAAAGATTTAGAACTGGAAATACCATTTGACCCACCAATCCTATTACTGCATATATACCCAAAGGAATATAAATAATTCTATTATAAAGATATATGGATGTGTATATTCATTGCAGCAGTATTCACAATAGCAAAGACATGGAATCAACCCAAGTGCCTATCAGTGATAGGCTGGATTAAGAAAAATGTGGCACATATACAGCATGGAATACTATGTTGCCATAAGAAAGAGCAAGATCATGTCCTTTGCAGGGACATGGATGAAGCTGTAAGCAATTACCCTTAACAAACTAACGCAGGGACAGAAATCGAAACACCACGTTCTC
Source organism: Pongo pygmaeus (assembly GCF_028885625.2). Classification (NCBI taxonomy): domain Eukaryota; kingdom Metazoa; phylum Chordata; class Mammalia; order Primates; family Hominidae; genus Pongo; species Pongo pygmaeus. The sequence goes on along the minus strand of NC_072396.2, from coordinate 58,188,254 downwards.
ACTTATAAGTAGTAGCTGAACAATGAGAACCCATGGACACAGGGAAGGGAATACCACACATTGGGGCCTGTCAGGGGAGGACAGCTGTGGGGAGAGCATCAGGAGAAATAGCTAATGCATGCCGGGCTTAATACCTAGGTGATGGGTTGATAGGTGCAGCAAACCACCACGGCACACGTTTATCTATGTAACAAACCGGCACATCCTGCACGTGTACCCTGGAACTTAATTTAAAAAAATAAAAGGAGTAGGATAATATTTGTTCATATGTGTCTAATAAATGCTTTTACCTTGAATATATAAAGAACCCCTAAAAATAAATCAAGAAAAAGACAAAGCCCTCACCCACTTAAATAACACAAGACTTCCAAAATAAGATATCCAAATAGCCAATAAACATGAAAAGATTCTCAAGCCCATTAGTAATCATAGAAATGTACATTTAAAACTACAATGAAATACTATTAGATAACCAATAGTAATGGCTAAAATTGAAAAGATGAAAATGCCAATTTTGGAAAAGACATGGAGCAAGTGGAACCATTACACATGCTACTATATAACCTTTCCATTCTTCTAGGTATTGACCCATAGAAATCCATATGAAAATGCACTAAAATATATATAGAAGAATAGTGTTACCTGTTGCAGCCAAAATCAAGAAACAATGCAAATACTCATTGACATGTGAATGAATATCATGTGATTCTATAGAGAAATTCAAATGAATGAACTGCTACACTCAATGAACATGAATAAATCTCACAACATTGAGGAAATGAGTTCAGATGGAAATTATTACAAATAATAATAATATCAAGCAGAATACCATGCACCAGTTACCAATTCCAGGGGAGGACTCCAAACACTTCTGCCCACTGCATCTGGGTATTGGAGTCACCAAAAAACCCCACAACACAGTTAAGAAATGGATGGAGCAAAGCTTTACTATATAAAGAGAGCATGATAAGCTTCAATAGTGTGCATTGATTTCCTGTGGCTAGATGATTTCTTTTGGCAGCCAACAGGGAAATTTGCCTATGGCGTACCCCTCTCCTGCTGCAGAGAAAGGATCCTAACCCTTCCCTAGGGAGGCAAGGTATGGCAGTGGGGTTTGCCAGGTGCCGTGTAACCCACATGGTTAAGCAGAAATATAGGCACGCATTTAGCTTGCACCAGGGAAAGATACTCTTGCACAAGGTGGTATGTCCAGCACAGTCATGTGAGCATTTTGTCTCTTGGTTAGGGAGTGTTCCAGGCCCAAGGTCCATAAATATGTGGCTAAGTGGGAACCAAAAACTGCAGACATGAGACTGCCTTTCCCAACAAATAATAGTAACAACAATAAAGAGGACAGGTAGAAATTTTAAGAGAGTGAATTAGCGATTTTCATTATCTGAATCAAATATTCACTGTAAGTGGAAAAGAAAACTCCTTTAAAGAGTATTTCTTTGTGGAAAGCACCATCTCTCAGTGTCAAATAAAATAACATTTAATTTGACCACTTTTGACATTTCATATGCAGGATGTCAATTAGGGAAATTTCTCTCTTCACTGGGTATTATGTACCCTCAATGATTCTTCATGTAGTTTGTATCAGACAATCATTAAATATTGCAATAATGTTTATTTGATGTCTTTATATTGCTCAGTATAATTGGAAAATACTGGAGAATACTGAACACGTGCCTCTCATCATTGTTTCCAGATGCTGTTGATCAAAGGCTTTCGAGAAAGTAAAAAGTATGTGGCTCTATTGTAAAATCCTTATGCTTTTTAGCCATGGTATATCCTGTTTTCTATCTTTGAGAATAATTCTCAATGCTTTTTACTATTGTCTTATTATGAATATATGAGTGGAAAGTAAATGTAATGTTGGCTGTGGATGCACGTAACATTTTACCTTTGTAAAATATTTTTGTTGTTGTTGCAAAAGAATCTATTATGAATCATAGTCAGAACTACCTTACAAATATTATGAAACGTTATATTTAAGGACTGTATATATTTTGTATTCAAATTTCAAAGTCTAAATGCTATCAGATGCCCTTTGTAAAAATAAAATATAATATCAGCCTATTTTTTAAAGTACCAATTAATGACATAATACTTTAAACGGAGTTTTAAAAATAGGCTTCTATAAGTTTACATGATATATAAGATTATACTCAGCAGCAAACTTGATAAATATAAATGAATACTTTTAAACAACAGAATCAAATAGCTTTTTCTTGTGAATCTGATCTTAACTCTAAGACCTACTTAATGTCTCACTCGCCAAATTTTTTCCAGGGACTTTATCACTGATCTATGAACGTGGGGGATGCTTGCCTTTCTCCATTTTCAAAGTAGCCAGCATTCCAAGGCTGTAATTCTAAACATTTATTTAAATAAATGTTAACAGAGCTCTAAATTGTATTGCTTCCAAAATACAGAAATGATTGAGACATTCAAATAGTGTAGAAAAATGTACCCCTATCTCAAGCAAAATTTTATTTAGTCAAAACAATTTTTAAATGAAGATAAAATATTAAAGTGTAATTATTATCATAAGACATGCCAACTGATTATTGTTAAAATTATAATGAGATAATTAATAATTAGCAACAGGAAGCCCACAATCATATGTGAATTGACGGAGAAAATGCTCAATTTTCTTACACATAGCAAGTACTAAAAGTTGACCGTAGTTGGTGTTAACTAGCTAATGTTGGCACTTTGGACAGGAAAGGACTCACTAAGGCAGCACTAAAGTTGAAACTAGCTTGGGATGAACTGCTGCTGCTCCTTCACTAGGGTTCTCTGTTCTGGAAAATTTCTAAGCAGACAAGTGGACAGTTTCCTCCTGTCATTTGAAGAGAGAAAATTCTGAAGCTAGCTTCTATGCTGTACTGTAAACAGAAGAGAGAGGTTAGTCTTGTTTAAAATAAATCACTTTCTTTTGCTATTATGCTATAAGGAAAATGTTTGTTTTTTACCCTTTGTGAGTGTTTTACATCTTGAAGATTAAAAAATTCTTAGCATTAAAGAAAGCTTTATTTTGCTATTTTGAAACAGAATTTTCCCTAATTTTCAAAAATATTAAGCTACTATTTTTTACCAGAAATCAAAACACTTACTTGTTTACCAGAACCCCCTGGGGTGAACTTTTAGGTTCCTCCATATTTAACTCTAACTTTCAGTCCCAAATGTTACATGAAATTAATTACTAGTTCATTCCTTCCACCTAGTGTGTCAATATAATACATTTATCTTCAAAATAATGTCATTATTTTTCCACAGAATTAAATTTTGCAATTATGTCTTATAATAAGAAGAAAAGAAATTTACACACAAAGTGTAGGCTTAATACCTTTCCTCATTCATAAAATGAGGGAGATAAGTACACAATCCCCAGGATCGCTTATAGGTATAAGATTCATCAAGCCAAAAGTTGCAATCTAAAAATAAATAAAAAACAAAGTCTATTTCATAATTGATTTTCATATTTTGCTATAGTTTATCAAATCTACTTCTCAGAAATCTGTCAAAGTTTTAGCTTAGAATACTTTTGTTGCGATACTTATACTTTAAACAAAATTTTAGTTTCTGATGAAATACAATATTTCATGATATTGTGTATATTGGTTTCCCATCATCAAAATTTATGCTCACTTACAGAAAATGGTACTTCTTATTCTGGTAAACCTATAATGTACCTCTTAAAGCTCTGTTATACACTGGTTTTAATAGTTTCCCATATAGATCATATCTTTAAACATAAAGACAATACCTGTTACATAATTGATACTCAAAAAAATTTGGAATGGATTAATGAGTTATACTTTAGGTGTAATAATTTACAATACCTCATATATTAGGTACTCAATACATAAGTGCTGATTGATAGCTTAGTAAACAAATAGAATGGATAGTCTTCAGGGATTCAGAAATTGTTGGTGCTGTTAGGTATCTGTGTGCTTTGTTTTAAAATACCGAATTAGGATATTGTCTTTAGAAAAATGAAAAGTTAAAAGAGTTCTATATGTCTTTAAATGTCAGCAATTAACAAGAGGGAGAAATTATCCTAGGTGACAATGTGGGACTCCTATCAAATTCACCATCAAATACAGTGTAATTCCTGGAGAGTTATTTATACTCCTTTAATGTTTTACCCTTTATTTTTGTTCCATTCCTTCTAGAGTTCTCCCTTTTAGTGGACAGGGAAACTACAAAATGGAAAGACTGTTGTAGGGGTTCTCACGCTATCACTTGGCTCATGATTCTCTTTAGTGACAGAAGAGATTACGAGTAAGATGCCTCAATGAGGCAATCTCACACAGATCCAGGAATATTGGACTTTTCACCATCTTACTCTTCCCAGCTCCAACTGAGACATAAAACTCACTTCTACTTTCATAGTGAACTGCTGAAATTCATGACAAAATACTGAATTCCTGAAATTATGGTACAGTCCTTTATAACAGACTATTATACCCCAAACATAATCAGTTAGTATACAGCACAGAAGGCATAGCTCATTTTCATACAGAGTAGTCTCAGGAAGTGATGTAATATCCAGATTGGCATTGTCCAATAGAAATATAATGAGAGCTTATATGTAATTTTATTTTTTAAAAGAGCCATATGTTTAATTTTAAATTTTCTTTACTTTTCTTCTTTTTTAAAGAGATAGGGTCTCACTCTGTCACCCAGGCTGGAGTGCAGCGGTGGGATCATAGCTCACTGAAGCCTCAAATTCCTGGTCACAATGATCCTTCCGCCTTGGCCTCCTAATGTGTTGAGATTACAGGCATGAACCACTGTGTCCTGCCTTTATTTCAGATTTTTTTAGTAGCCACATTAAAAAAGTAAGAAGAAACTGATAAAAATTAATTTGAATATTTTCTTTGACCGAATCTATTGAAAACATTATTTAACATGTAATCAATATTAAAATACTAATCAGATATTTAATTTTTTTGTATTAAGCCTCTGAAAACTTTTTGTATTAAGGTTTATATTTTACTTTCATAGCACATCTCAATTTGGATACTAAATTTTCAATGGCTAAAGTGAAATTTAGTCCTGCCAAAACAATAGAGTTTTGTCTAACACAAAAATGTTTACACTGCTTCAGTTTTAAAACTTAAATTTAAATTAAATTAAGAATTCAGTTCCTCGGTTGCACTAGACACATTTCAAGTGCTGAATAGGCACATATGACTAGTAGCTACCATATTGGCCAATGCACATCTGGATAATTCAAGACAAGCTGGGGAGGTCTCTCGTAATTGAAAAGGAGGTAAGAGGATCGTTAACTGTGTAGGAAGTTCTGAGAATGCCTAAACGAACCCCTGCCAAAAAAAAAAAAAAAAAAAAAAGTAGCCTGTTGCTGTCTTCTAGAAAGTGGATAAACCACAATGTATCCATGTTATAATGTATCTTCATGCAGGATAACAATGCTTTAACAATTATTGTTTAACTAAATACACCATCTTTATACACTGATTCTCAGAAAGAACTCTTCCTTACTTCCCTCATTCTGTTAGTAAAAATATGATTAGTACAGTCCCCAAGGAAACCTGAGTTACCATTCTTGGTTTCTATGATGATTCTCTCTCTCTCTCTCTCCCTCCCTCCCTCCATCCCTCCTTTCTTCCCCCAACTCCCCAATGAGGTACTAAGTGATATTCCCTCTTCTCTTCAGTATTTGAAGAGATATTTGAAATTATCTGATATTTGAAATATGTCTTCAAATACTGGAAATATGTGAAAATATTTCCAATACCTCTCCACTGACACTATCCTAGTACTGGCTTCATCCTTCATATCACACCTTGATTGCTGCAAAAGCTTTCTCACTGATTTTCCTATTCTGGTCTTTCCCATCTAATCCACATTGCACACTTGCATAACATTAACTTTTCTAAAACATAATTTTCATTGTCTGACTCCTCTATTAAAACATATTTGCTGGCTCTTCTCTGTGTCCAGAATAAATGTCTCATTATTCTTACTTTTTTTTTTTTTTTACCTCTTAATCATTTTCATTTGGTGCCAAAGTAAACATTTTTCCGTTCTTGTACTTCAGTAGTTTAATATATTATTTTTCTATCTCCTCCCATCAACGGCAATCTCTTTAAAGGTCAGGGTCATATAGTACTCCTCTCACAGACCCCTCAATATGTTATGGTGTAATCTTCACAATGACACTGAGTAAATATTTGTTAATTTGGAATATATACAGTATAATCTCCAGCTTACAAATTGCTTTCTTTTATGTTTCCTGGATATGAACATGAACAATGTAGGTCACAGAGACAAACTTCATAGTCTATCCATGTTTCTCAACTACTACTCAAGCATTTTGTTATATTAATTATACTAATTGGTAAAAAATACAAATGTCAGTGTATTTTTAGCTTATGACCAACATGATCAATGGAGCCCCTAGAAACAATTCTTTTCAAGCCATTATGTAACTGTGTTTTCAATTGACGAGAAGTTTTAATAAGTCAATGCCTGAAGAGAAGCAGAAAGGAAACAGGATGAAATTAAAACAAGTACCATTATTTAAAAGGAGTGATGGCAACTTTTTTTCAGACTAGTTAAGTGCAGCTTGTCACCACCAACAGAATTATACCTATTACCTTGAAAGTGTAAAGCTGTTCTCCATGATTTTGCTAGAAAATGATGTTGAAAGAGAAATCATTTGAACAAATTTGTTCAGTGAAACTTTGTGAGCCCATGGACAAAAGCTGTTCCCTTTGAGAACGTAACATTTGTCCTTTGAAAATTCCATGAGTAAGTAGGAAAAGATATAGTTTATAATTTTTTATTGGGAGAAAGTTGGTTTAAAGAATTTAAAAAATGAAGTCACAGCATTAAATTATCTTTATGTTTATAAATTTATTTAATTTCCAAGACTTATGTGTTCATCTCAATCCTTGACATACTCATCTGCCAGACACAAAAAATAGTGGTCTATTCAAGAGGCCTTAATGAATGACAACATTTTTGAAATATGCTATATGAGTACAAATATTTCCAGAGCAAAGAGGGAAAACTGTTGATTCGGTAGACACAATCAAATTCCAAGCATTTATCTGATTTACAAAAGTACATCTACTTTTTGTTTTTCACTAAATGAATACAACCACTTTTAATATATATGTGTGTGTGGCTGTGTGCGTATTTCAACACACACACACACACACACACAATACAGAAACATTTCATAGTGGCAAAATTTTAGTGCACTGCCAAAGTGCTACAATAACTGTCATCCACAGACATCCACATGCAAACACTACTGGACTAGTACACTAGAGCAAATAAGAGAGTATTAGCAAAACTCTCTGGCAAAAACTTTTAAAATGGAAGTAATGAAACAGAAATCCACTTCTAATTTGAAGGGTATAGAAAATAATCTTCATCATTTTAATCACATATACACATAGTATTATCTAAGCTCAGAAAATAACTTCTTCCTGTATGCACAGAACTCCAATGTACACTCAGTAAATGTTAGCATTTGAAGAAAATGTGCCATGAGGAGAATGTCTGAGGGATAATGGCAGGAAAAAGATATATCCATTATAAAAGAGGACAGAAAGGCATGGCAAGGATGGGAATGTGCAGGAAAGGGAGGGGAGAGGGAAGAAAGTAAACTGACCATAAAAGAAACCAATTGAAATGGAAAACAGCGACTAACCTTGACACAGGAATGAATCATGAAGGCTGGATGGGTAGACTGGGAGGGGTGAAAAGAATGTATATTCTTTGTTTTAAGCTATATATAAAATTGTCAGATTTAGCCAAAGCCTAGTTGGAATGGGAGTTGGCTAAATTACATGAAATGTAACACAGACACTGCCAAAATTACTTCAAAGGGTTGTTCTGAGCAACGAGACACAAGCTGTGAAGATGTTCCCCAAATTGCAAAATGCTACACTAATGTAAGACAGATAGTTTACACAATATTCCAGTTCAATCTTTCCTTTCAACTCTGGGAAATTACAAGTGCAAACAATGAGATCTACAGAGCACAGAAAGAAAAAAACCTCCACTGCTCCATTATCAGATTTTCAGGGAACAGCAGGCTTCACAGTCACAGAGAAGCCTGACTTTCAAAACAGAGCAAAGATGGTGACAAATTGACCGAATGGAGAGATATGCTGTTAGGCATGTGGGCAATGTCTCCACTCCTGGTATTACCCGCAGCAATTCTTAGAGGGAAAATTATTCAGTAGAGGGAAGAGGGAATAAACAGATTCCCTTGCCTACTTCACCCTAAACTTCATAAAGCTCTTTTATCTGCACATGAATAAGATTAAAATACTCCAATTATTGTCTTATAAAAGGAAGGACTGAGAGGATAAAAATGGTACAAATTCACCAAAATATGCCAAAACACAGAGTATCTTTCCTTAACATAAGAAACAGGAAGAGAAGAAAATTTAACAGTGTGTCAGGTATGTGTGTGCATTGCTATAATCAGTTAAAAGCTAGAAAACTGAAGCTTAATAACTAATTTATTCAAGGCCACTTATCCAACACCACAGAGCCAAAATTTAGCCCTGGGTCTGTTTCATGTCAAAGTCCTCGCTGGCAATTTCCACAAAACTGCCTTCCATCATCAAAAGAAGTTAGGAAGATAAACAGTGAGAACAGCCAACACATTTTTTTGCTATTTTTTCTTGTTAGTTCTATGACTATTTAAGAAAATATTTTGGCATTGAATAATATTTCTATCACATAGCATTTCCTCCTTTGCTAATGATTAGTAACTCTACAAAGATGACTCATCATATCAGAAGCATCACGAATTAATGCATTTATCTGCAGCAGCTGCTAATACCACAAAGAGAAAACCACAGATTATGTGCCACCTACTAAATGAACACAACATAACCTATGAAACATTCATGCCAAAAGCAATGTTTCAATCTCATCAAGTCTCTAGACATAACTAGCAAATTAAAGAAACAGAGGATAGAGGAAAGCAAACATTACCATAGGGATGCAATTAGCAAAACTTAAATTGTGGCAAATGCTACATGTGAAACAACCTCATTTCATAAACAAAATCGCAAGGAAAAAAAGAAAGATGAAGGGGAAACATACGGATTAAGAAGACACTTAGATTTACGGGATTCTACTAATTAAAAATAATAAAGTAGCATTTATGAGGCAATTGGAAGTTTGAACCCTCACTGGATATTTACTGATATTAAAGAATTACTGTAAATATCACTTGTGATAATGGAATTATCATTTTTTTCCATGTCATCCCATAGCTTTCAGAGATATATAAAGATATTTATGGATAAAATGATCAGATGTCTGCTATTTGTTACAAAATAATACTAGAACATGGGGAGTGAGTGAGGCTAAGTTAAAAAAGATTGTTCATGGATTCATAATTGCTGAAGCTGGGTGAAAAGTACATGGATGTTCATCATAATATGATGTAACGTTATGTATGTTTGCCAAAAAAAGAACATGTCAGGGGTGGGGGGGCAGTTAAAAAAAAAACACATGCCACATCACTGAAAAACGTCCTCATATTTTTCAAGGAAAGAAATGTATTATCAAGGAATCACAGAGCAGAAAGACCTTAAAAGCAATCTATTCAAACCACCTCAATTCATAAATAAGGAAATTAAGGCTCAGATAGGTTAACTGACTTGCTCAGGGTCACACAACTTGTCAGTTCCAAACTCAAGATCAGAATTTAAATCTCCAAACTTGTAGTCCAGGGCTGTGCTCTTTTTGCAAACCAAAAAGAAATGACTGCACTTAAATATTTAGTCCAGAATATCCTCAAAATTGACTGTAACAAAAGTAAGCCACATGATGAGGAATGAATAGAGTTGGTTCATACCAAAAATGAGCTGCCAGTCACAGTGATAAGATCTGTTTCTTTCTGAGAACCATGGTTTCCTGCTGCATTGGGGAATCCAAACTGGGTTTCTCCCTCCTGTCCAAAGAAGTCAGAGTCAGGATGTACGCTCCACTCCGCTTTGGTTGGTGTCAGTAGTTCTGAGACACTGTTTTCACAAAGGGTGCTCGAAGGAGTCAGAGTATCTGTGTCCACTGTTAGCTTACTGCTGGGTGTCAAAGCCTGAGGCTCTGGACTGGAGTTTTTCATGGCCAAAGAGCCCAGAGATCCCAATGGCCCCACACTTACACTTGAGACCTCATCCACATTTAAGGAGCTCTGCTGAAAACCAGTGGCCGCCGTTCCGAAAAAGAGAGAGGTATCCAGGCTTTGAGGAGGGTCGCTGGTGGCCATCAAGGCCGGAGGGTCCACAGCCTGCCCTACGGAATTATTATTATTAGCAGGGAGGTGCCCTGCCAGAGTCGAGCTCACAGAAGCCACATCAATAGTCAAGATTCCAGAGTTCACCAATGCTGTGTCCAGCAATGCAGCAGAAGTACTGTCAGGTACATCAGAGAAGAGAGACACTATCTCTGCATCACTGAGATCATTCTGTCTCTGGCTGGTAAGTTCACTGCTGGGTGTAAGAGAATTTGCTGCTTCTAGCTGAGCTAAGAGATCCTGGCCCACCTTATGCCTTTTAACCATGTGCGTCTTCATGCTGTGCTTGGATGTGAAGAGTTTATTACAAGTGGAGATCGGGCAACGGCTTTTCCAAGTGTCCACATCCTGCAGGTGTTTCTTGGAGTGAATGTAGAGGCTACTGCGAGCAGAGAACCTGGCACAGCAGCCTTCCACAGGACACACGAAAGGCTTTGTGCCCAGGTGGGTAATGCTGTGGCCTTTCAGATGTTCGGCCCTCGTGAAAGATTTCCCACAGCCTTCCACAGGGCACATGAACCTCCGGTCATCGTCGTGCTTCCTTTTGTGCCTTAAGAGTTTGGACATGCTGGTGAAGTTCCAGCCACAGCCATCAAAGTCACAAAGGAAAGGTCTCTCGCCGGTGTGACTCCGTAGGTGAATTTTCAGCCTACAAGCCTTGTCATATTGTTTGCTGCAGCCAGGAAAAGAGCAGGAAAACAGTTCCTGTTCCCTGAAATGGGCGCGGTTATGGGAAAACAGAGCACTCACTGTGATAAATGTCTTCTTGCAGCCAGAAAACGCGCACTGGTAAGGCCTCTCAGGTTCGAAGTGGCTGCGCTGGTGGGCGCTGAGTTTGGCCTGCGTGGGGAAGCTCTCCTCGCACACCTCGCATTTGAATGAGTTCTCCTGCTCATGGCCCTTCATGTGCGCCTTGAGGTTGTACACGGTGGTGAAGCTCTTGCCACAGCCCTCCGCCGGGCAACCAAAGGGCCGAAGTTTATCGTGCGACTGCAGGTGCCTCTTGAGCTTGTAAGAGGTGGTGAAGGTCCAGCCACAGCCACCCAGGGGGCATTTGAAGGGCCTCTGGCCCTGGCTGCTGCTGTGCGTCAGCAGGTGCACCTTCAGCTGGTGCTTCTTGGCGAAGGTCTGCCCGCACTGCGCCTCGGGGCACAAGTACAGCACCACGCCTGGGCCGGAGCCCAGCGGTCCGCGGGGGCCCAGGGCGGCGGCCGGGCCCTCCGCCTCCTCCTCAGGCGCCGGAGCTGGCGCGGGTTCGGCCGGCTCGGCTAGCAGGAGGTCTGGCGGCAGCTCTGGGCAGTCACCCGGCTGCGCGGCATGCGGGAACCCGGCTTGGGGGGCGATCAGACACCCGGGCTGCTGGGCAGGAGCTGCCCCTGGCTCCCAGGCGTGTGGTGGGGGCGTGGCCAGGGTGAGGACGCCGTTCTCAAAGCGCAACAGCAGGTCCTGGTTGTGGATAGTGACTGTGCCCGCGAAGGCCGCGGCGGGGCCGGGGGCAGAGATCGGGGCCGGAGTGGGAACCGCGGACAGGCAGCGGGGGCCTAGCGCAGTGGGCCCCGCGGGATTCGCGCCGCTTTCGCCCCCCTGGAGCCCCGGGCCCTTCTCGGCCTCCTCCCTCAACACAGGCCCTGCGGCCTGACCGGAGCCCGCGGTCTCCACGTCGCCACCCACCGGGTCAAGCAGCACCAGGAAGAAGTCGTCGCCGCCGCCGCCGCCGCCGCCGCTAGGTTGATCGGGCCTCGGCGCCAACAGGCTTGGGCCAGGGCCCCGTGATGCCGTGCGGGCCTCCTCACGCCGCCGCCCGGGCCCGCCATCTTGAGGGCCCCGGACCAGCAGGAGGCGGCGCGTGGGGACCTGACCAGCCGGCGGGTCAGGGCCTCGGTGGACTCGGCCGCCACCCGCGGGGATGCCGCCGCCGCCCTGTAGTGTCCCGCAAGCCGGGAGCAGCTTCGGGATTTCCATCTCTGCGTCCGAGAGGCTCGGCTGGAACCAGAGCCGAGGAGGAGGCGCGATCCCGCCCCCTGCCGCGGGCCTGAACACGTTCCTGAAAGGGGAAAAAAAAATGTGCAATGCGCAGAAACTGGCCCTATCAGATATTAAAACGTATTTAACGCCACAGTGATTTAAATATTCTGGTACTGGGTCTCTGGAACAGAATAGAAAGCCCAGAGGTAGAGCCTGGTATGCATAAATACGTTCTACAGTTAATATAAGTAAGTAATTAAGGAGGTCTTCTGAGGTAATGGGGAAATGACGACAGCGTGTTCAGTAATGCTGTGGAACACTTAGGTATCTATCCGCTGGAAGCAATTTTAATCCGTGACTCATTGTATATACCCAAATAAACACCCCAGCCCCTCCCAGTGTTAGATATGTTGCTTCGTACTTTTTGTGTGTTAAAATTTGCTGGCTGACTGGCTGGCTGGACTGATGGAAGAAAGACAATTCCCAAGAGAATAAACTGTCTCTGTGTCAGCATTAAACCACCATAGTGCTGGCAGTTCTGCTGAAAATATGCTTCCCCTTCCCACCTCCCCGCGGGACAACTTCCATATTCACAATTATCTTGAGCAAAGTCTTCGGTACAATTTGCCGCATAGTTCAAATTTTGTCTTGCTGATACAGAGATTAGAATGAGTGAGAGATGCGGCCAAAATAGGTTAGCACTCTTCAGCCTAGAAATTCAAAGTCTGGAGAATGAAACAATTTACATTGAAATCTGGAAAAAACCCAACCTTCTCCTGGCTTCTCCCTATACAGTGCACAACCTAAACCAACTTTTGCCCTTCCACCATCGGTTGTACCATGATAAATTTCATGTCCGCTCTCACAGCACAATGAGGGCATTCATTCCTCAGTTTACTCTGCCTTCTCCAGCACATGGAGGTCTCTGGGCAGGAGTTTCAGTTAAATGAGTTTAGGTTAAATCCTGAGTCACTCCAATGGATTCTGCCAAGTAAAAGGCACAGACGATCTTGTCCAATCAACCTGGTGTACCTGCTCACATTTAAGTGTGGTGGCCCAGTCTTGCGGGGCCTGTGGTGCCTAATGCGCTTATTAATGATGATGACAATCCTCCAATTTGTTTGTCACGACTGAGTTGGGAATTGACACAAATATAGGGTGAAATATCTGAGATGAGAAAGCTTAGAGTAATGACTAGATTGGTGGTGGGGGGGGGGGGGCGGGGTGTAACCTGTTGTTTAAGTACTCCCAGCTCTCTCACCCTCGTTTAATGACAGTGGACACTTGGTCTTTTGAAAATCAAGTTATTCATCCATAACTATTTGAACCTCCTCGAAATGTCTACTCCACATACTTTCTTTCTATTACTTTTTCTGGAGAAAGCATTTTTCAAATCTGAGGTATAGAAGAGTGCATAAAACATATTTGTATGGTTTAGATTATTTTACAAAAGCAGACACCTATGTAACCAAGACCAAGGTCAAGCAATAGACCACTGCCAGCCTTCCAGAATACAGCTGCTGTACTCCTCCCAATAACAACCCACACTCTCCTATATGAATATAGTCATTGCCCTGACTTTGTAATAATCATTTCACTGCTTTCCTTTATAGCTTTATCACTTTTGTACACATCCCTAAACAATACAGTTGATACGAAGTTGTATAAATGGAATCATACAGCAAGTTTCCTTTTATAACTTGTTTCTTTCACTCTGTATTATACTTAAGAGACTCATCCATGTTGTTCATAATAGCTATAAGTAAGTAGATCCTTTGTCTCCATCGACTGTCGTTCCAGCATATGCTTATAGCAAAGTGATTATGGTATGATTATACCACTCCATTCTACAGCAGATGGACATTAGGATTGCTTCTATTTTTCAGTGATTATTATGAAAATTCTTGCATATTTCTCATGGGACACATGTGTAAAAATCTCTCTAGGGTATATATCCAAGAATGGAATCACAGGGCCATAGGGTATGGATATCCTCAGCTTTACTAGATGATGCCAAATTGTTTTCTGTAGTGATTGGGCAAGC